>NC_046659.1:31064589-31069627 GCF_010883055.1 Belonocnema kinseyi | reverse complement strand
AATTTATATTATTATGATTCATAACATGCATTGTTATTAAAACAGAAAAGTCTAATTGTCACGTTAAAAAAAATGCACATTAAAAAAAATTTGTTATTCAACATTTTAGTTCAACTTTTTTCTATAAACTGAACTTGATTATTTCCAATGTTATTTTTATGATTTAAACTTTACACATACGGTCTACTAAGCAGCTTTACCGTTTTCTAACTTCTAATTTATGTCCCTAACCTTAGTGACACAGACTTTGTCCAATGAATTTTCTACCGCATCGTGTTCTACATCGCAGTTGTGAAGTCCAATTGCTTCATCTCCTAATAATTATCTAAAAGAATCTCTCGAAGCCTCTAGGGTGGAGAGTCTCGTTACAGCAACAATCCCACGAAACTTCGATATATGAGGAGTTAAAATGGGGGGGGGGGGGTAGTTTGAACCGAGAGTCATAGCTGGTTAGTGTTTTATGCAAAAGGTGCTAATCTGAAAAACTGTACCCGCTCCTAGCGAAATCGCGCTAAAAATTTCAGCCATAACCACGTCTCGCAACCGTGAGATAGGTTGTTACAGTCTGTAACGAAATCAATACGACGATCCGGCAAAAGTCTCGTGCACCCTGAGAATATGAAGCGACCCAAAGACGACCGCCTTCTGCATTTTTCCCGCAATTTTATTTTTGACCCGCAGGGATGCTTTTCAGGCTATTAAACAATGAAATCTTGACACCTCCAAGAACGCCGATGATTAGGACGATTAGTTTAACAGAATATTCCGGGTACAATCGTTGCAGCTGCCTTATAAGTTATATGCGGCACTTCTCATTCTCGACAATTGACTCTATTTCCCTAGGAGCATTTAGAGGAGCGATATTAAAGTTAATGCCGTAAGAGTGACAGAGATGGTACTAAACCACTCTTAGTGCCGATTTGTCCCTCTAGATTTAGGTTGTTCCCGTATCAGTTGGACAACTAGATAGTATGTGTGCTAAATGCTCGGGGTATGCATGGTACGCCCTGCAGCATTGACTACAGGGTCATTGAACTACTCCGTAAAAGGAGCTACGTAAGCGGAACGCCTACTCTACCACAGCTAGAACAAGCCGGCAACAGAGAAAGAGAGGCGACACTAAGACCAACCGCGGGCAGGCATCCAATAGATGAAGAGCGATGCCTTACGACCCGGAAAAACATCAACACTAAGGTTTCTCTCAAGCCTAAAGATCTGGCTGAAATGGATGACGAGCTTCGTGGACATTTTTCCGTAGAATCCGACCTCTGGGCTATCAACTATTGTGTGTATAATGCAGCGAGAGCTTTGGCCGATGCGAACCGCAAACAGAACCAACGGTTGATCATAAGCCCAAAAGGCGAATTCATCAACTTGCCATAAAAATAGGCTGGGCAAGACAGTAAGCGTTTTCTTCAACCCATCAGCATGTGGCCCGTACTTTCACCTCATATTTGAAGTCAGAAGAGCCGATTCCAGAGTGGTTTATGGAAGGGCGCACAATACCCCTGCCGAAAATAGGCAACTTAACTAACCCCAAGAATTACAGGCCAATAACTTGTCTGAACACACTTCATAAGATATTCACAGCTATCCTAAATGATAGGATTGTTCGGGTAATTGAACCTGTGTGGCAAGAAATGTATGAACAACGAGGCTCAAAGAAAGGCGTAGCCGGATGTCGGGAGAACCTGCTCATCGATAGATGTGTCTGCAAAGATGTAGCATTCTACCAGCGTGACCTATCGATGGCCAGGTTTGATTATCGGAAAGCTTTCGATACGACCTCACATAGACTTATCATCTGTCTTTTGGAAATCTTAAATTTCATCCGCAAATAGTTGGGCGACACCATGAGCCCACTCCTCTTTTGCCTTACATTATTGCCACTATCTCTAGCACTTCGCCATTCCGACGGGTACTTGTGCGGCAAACCTGCAGATCGAAAGTACAAGGTCACTCATGTATTTTACATGGGCGATCTTAAGATCTATGCTAAAAACAAAGATCAACTGCATCTAGCTCTGGGGATTGTCGAACGATATACTAAGGAAATTGGAATGGCATCCCTGAAGATCCTGAGCTCTTTGATAGAAGCGCCATACGACACCTTTGCGCTGGAAAAACTTATACGTAGCTGGGCGTGCCACAAAGCCGTATTCAGAATGTGACATCTATAAAGGATACGGCAAAGAACAAAGTATCTGCAACGAACATGCTTGCCGTCTCGGTACTACTCTATTCATTTGGAGTAGTTCCATGGACGAAGAACGAGCTCAAATCCCTTGATATCGGGACAAGAAAGGTTATGCACATGAACAAAAGCATGCATCTTAAGTCTTCCGTTCCGCGACTGTTCATCTCACGCCATCAAGGGGGTCGCGGAATATTGAGTCTTGAATGCCTTCACAACAGGATTATTCTGGGTACAGCACATAGAGTTGCAAATGGAAGAGACCCTTTTTTTAAAATGCTCAGGAATCACGAAGAAGTAGGCAAAGGAGCGTTTCTGTACCAAGCAGCGAAGGAGGCTGCTGAAACACTCGGACTTTACTTCAGTACTAGGGTGATCAAAATGCATCAAATCTTATCTATCTCGAGTACGCACTCCTGAAAGCCCGGATTAAGAAAGCACAAGAGAAAAACTTTCGTGAACAGCTCCTCGATAAGAGGATGCACGGTATCTTCCACAGAAATGTGAAGGGTCAGTCAATGTCTTGTGAGCTAAGGTTTGCTTTCCTTAAATCTCCCGGATTAAAGTCTGGTACGGAGGGTTTCATCTTTGCATGCCAAGACAGTGTCATTTCCACCTTAACATACCGTCGCCACATTTTGAGCCAAGACATTACCGATGATAGCTGCAGGGCGTGCCATGCACACCCCGAGCATTTAGCTCACATACTATCTAGTTGTCCAACTCCCGCCGGAACGACCTACATTCAAAGGCACAATGCGGCACTAAGTGTGCTTTATTACCATCTCTGTCACTCTCACGGAATTAACCTTAATATCGCTCCTCTAAATGCTCCTAGGGAAATTGAGTCAATTGTCGAGAATGAGAAGTGCCGCATACACTGGAACTTTATATTCTCAACAATTGTTTCTGTTGCTCACTCTAGGCCTGACATGGTTCTTCTTGACTTCGAGAAGCGAACCATGTTCGTTATCGAATTTTCGGCACCAGCTGACAAAAACATCATAACCAAGGAGAATGAAAAGAAAGAGAGGTATCGAGATCTTATAAGGAAGTTGCAACGATTGTACGCGGAATATTTTGTTAAACTAATTGTCCTTATCATCGGCGCTCTTGGAGGTGCTAAGCTTTCACTTGCTAATGTCCTAAAAAGCATCCCTGCGTGTCAACAATATGCTAAAATGCTTACGGGAAAAATGCAGAAGGCGGTTGTCCTTGGGTCGCTCCGTGTTCTTAGGGTGCACAAGGCTTTTGCTGGATCGTCGTATTGATTCCTTTACAGACTGTAACCACCTATCTCACGGTCGTGAGACGTGGTTGTGGCTGAAATTTTACCGCGATTGCGCTGGGAGCGTATGCAATTTTCCAGATTAGCGCCCGCTCCCGGCGAAATCCTGCGGTTCTTCTTATGACAATTTTTTAATTATATGTATATATAAATTTGAAAATGCATTTACATAATTGGGAATCTTTGAAATACTGTAAAGTTCTTGAACGAAAAATGTAATTGTTTGTCCATATTTATTGTAGCACTACAAAATTTGTTGGGTCGTTACATAAAAAGGGGGAGGGGGGCCCATCAATGGCGGGTGGTCGGCGTCGACTTTTCCCGCTGGTGAAAGATCTGTCCGCCATAGAAAAAATATGAAACAAAAAATAAAAATATATTTTCTTAATCTGTACACTATAGCGCACAAAGTAGGCTAGAATGAAGAAAAAAATGACAAATAAGCAAGTTATGAGATTTTGAAAAAAAATTGAGTTTTTCACTTTTGTTTGCTACTAATTATTTTTTTAAACAAACAATTTTTAATATTTTTTATTATTGTAGTCTACTGTGTGCGGACACCTTCTGAGAACATGTCAAAAAAGTTTTATAGCGATTGCTCCATTTTTGCGCCTTGTGGGACTTCCACCAACACGGAAAACTTTATTTTGAGAAAAACGCGTTCAAAGTTTTTCATAAAAAACGCAAAAAATGATGTTGAAGTTTTACAATATAATTACACTTTTTCATCATTTCGTATGTTTTCGTGGTCGATGATTTCAAATCTGCCATCAAATTTGCAAAATTCATTTGCTTAAACAATTTTTATAAACAATTTTTTAAAACAAATACAATTTTTGAATGATGCATATGCTTTCCATAGCTTTCTATATCATTGATTTCAAATCTGGTACTATTTTTGCAATAAAGAATTATTTAAACAATTTATTTAATAAAAACTATTGCAAAATTACTTTTTTCCCAGATTCATATGATTTCCATAGTTCAAGCGGTCAGCAAGCACGAATTTGACATCAGATTTATAAAAATAATTTATTTAAATAAAGTTCAGAAAATGAGAGTACTTACGCCTAGTCAGCTATTCCAGATCCATACAATCCACCTTCCACTTTCACGTGAAAAACAAGCTTAAAATCGGAACCAGTTTCGCCGCCACATAGCACCCGGCCACTGCAGCCCAGCGCGTTTGACACCGCTGTATTCAACGGCCCATTACTTTCGAAATTTGTGATATTTCGACTTGAAATTTTCTAGGTATATTTTTTAAACATATATCTATCCGAAAATGCAAAAAGAAAAAAAAATTATTTTTTTGACCCAACCAAGTAGGAACCACCTTTATTCGCTCAAGTAAACATACGAGTACTTTTGACTGCACGTAAATATATTACTAGAACTTATAAAATACTATTTACGTTTCTTTTTTCTAAAAATAAAATATTAGTCAATTCTTCAATCATATTTGAAATAAAATACTTCAATTTTCAATAAAAAAATGTTTAATAGATTGATCATTTAAACTGGAAAATGCACTCCATCATAAACATATTAATTAA
>NC_046659.1:31063148-31064489 GCF_010883055.1 Belonocnema kinseyi | reverse complement strand
TCTATACACGATGTGTATAATTCATGCGTGTAGAGTTGACAATCCGAATTCAAAAAAACTATCACCTTCTGATTTGGATTTTACCTCCTTAAGATAACATAGCCACACAAAAAAGAAGTGTGCAGATCTGGTAACAAAACACACGTATTCCTATGGATTTTGGGGCGCTGAATTCAAATTCGATATCAAAAATCACCCATCGCGTTGAGCCATAACCTCAAATAATGACGAAAAATCATGCAGTGAGGCAAATCAATTTTAAAATAATGCCAGTGATGCAAATTTTCACTTCAAAAACATGTCGACAACTGTGAAGGATCAAACCTTGCCTGATATCAACTTATTTAACATAACTTTACCCAACAGAACCTAACCTCATCTAACCTGAATTAACAGAAAGTTATTGAACTACACGTAAAGCTCTGGAAGCATATTTTCCAACTAGCAAATGTGTGCTACATCGAATAGGTCAACTCGAGCCTAACCTAGAAATAAATCTAACCTAGCCTAACCTGACCTAACCTACCAAAACTTGACCTAACCTAACCGATTACGCTGGCAACCCTGTTCTTGCGTATTTTCAAATTTTGACATTAATAGCAGTGAATGTCTGAAGTTTCGTAACCGCTTGCTGCTAGCATTATTCGCCTGTGTCTGTAACCAGGGCATGTTTAAGTTATACTTCTACATATTAATTAATATAAACATTGTCAGGTTAATTGAAATGGGGTCAATTCTACTTGCAGTTCTAAGTTTCTTCAAATGAGTAATGTCGGTCTAAATTTGTAACCACCTGTAGTACAATGAAATGAATTTTATTGTGTTACAACGGGAACACAACGGGACGACACAATGAGTTTAATTGTGTTACGTGAAGTTAAGTTAGGTTAGGTTAGGTTAGGTCAGGTTTTTTAGGTTAGGATAGGTTTGACCTCTTTGCAGGTTAAGCCCAAGCTGATTCAAACGGTATCGCAAACACAACGGGACAACGCAATCAGTTTAATTGTGTTTCGTGAGGTTACGTTAGGTTAGCTTAGGCTAGGTTAGATTTATTTCTAGGTTAGGGTCGAGTTGGCCCATTCAATGCAGCACACATTTGCTACTGGGAAAATATGCTTCCAGAGCTTTACGTGTAGTTGAATAAATTTCTGCTAATATAGGTTATGTGAGGTCAGGTTCCGTTGGGTAAAGTGATGTTAAATAAGTTGATATCAAGCAAAGGTTGATCCTTCACAGTTTTCGGCATGTTTTTGAAGTGAAAATTTGCATCACTGGCATTATTTTGAAATTTATTTGCCTCACCCGTGCAGAAATTCCAATTTGAATCTGATCGGGGCCAGA
>NC_046659.1:31060353-31063048 GCF_010883055.1 Belonocnema kinseyi | reverse complement strand
AACGACACATTTTGTGCAATTTATTTTCTACGGCATTACTTTCGTGTTTTACCGAAATCTGAAAAAATAAAACTTACTTTTCTTATTCACCATTAATATTATTCCTACCCGTATAGAAATAGCCCGGTTTGACCCGACCAGAAGAAGGTTTCTGGCCAGAATCTGACCGGGTCAAACCGGGATACTATTTTCTTTATTGCCCGCCCGGGATCTGAACGAGTTCCCACCGGGACCCAGTGGGGCTGAAAATGGTGCCGTAAGTGGGTCGTTTGTAAATATCTGACAGGTGAAAGACCAACTGTTTGTGTTTTACGTGCTTTTTTTTATCAATTATGAAAGAAAAATTAAACTAAGTTTAATTATATGGTTTCCCACTTTTGGTTCTGCGGTTCCCAGACTTGCCGTGTCAGCGAAATCGTTGACCAGCTTCTTTTTAATTTTCAAACATAGTTTCCCATTGAAATTATACTTATTTTTTTGGTGATACGATTTTTGCTTATTTTTATGTATTTATATATTATCATGTATAAGCAAAAAATGTAATAAGAAGAGAAATAACTTTTTCCGAACGAGGTTTTGAATTACGTTATCATGCTTGCACTTAATAACGATTCGGCGACTTTCGGAGTCTTTAATGCTAAAAACGGAGTAAAACGTCGGTGGACGCTAGGTTATCCGTTAAGAAATTTGTTAAATTTCACAAAATTTTATCCAATTTTCTGGAGCAAGCGGATATTTTTAAAGGTAAGTGAATTATTTTGTTAATAAGTAAACATTGTTAATATTCTTCAACCTTAATATTAAATCAATTTTCTAAATCGGTTCCATAGGTTAGGATGTCACGTGAAACTCCTGAAATTTATTTTACCTCATGTAAAAAAACCTATGCAAACTAAGTTACGCTTAAGGTAAATTTGTTATGCAATTTCTTACATAAACTTAAGAATCATAACCTATATTTTAGTACTTACATTGAATCAATCTTTGTAGTTAATATATTTATTATTATGAATGCAGTTCTTAAATTTAAATTCCAACATCTTTTTACAGGTGGAAATAAGTGCTGACAAAGAATCTTATCTCTACCAGTTGGTAGAATATGTTCGCTGTGGCAAAAAGGCTCCAGTAAAATGCGATCGAGGAGCCCAGTCAAAAACCGGTCGGATTCCGACCGGGTTACCCTATTTGTATCCGGGATCTGATCGGGTAACCCGGCCGGGAGCCGACTGGGTACACCCGGCCGGGATCTGACCAGCGTAGCGTGATGAAACCAACCAGAATACGACCGGGCAGCCTGGCCAGATTCCGGATACAAGCAGGGCAACCCTGCCGGAATCCGGCCTGAACCCGGTCATAATTTCTACACGGGTAACAGAAGTATTTTTTGTATAGATGTAATTCTAATGCGTTCCATTAAAATTATGCTGTGACACAATTTTAATTCGTTGCATTAAAATTATTTCACAACATAATTTTAATTCGTTCAATTTTCACTGTACTTTCAATTGGTTTACCTTGTTTTTCCATTATTTCAAATTCTAACTTTAATTCGTTCTATTAAAATTATGCTGTGACATAATTTTAATTTTTTGCATTAAAATTATGTCACAGCATAATTTTAATTCGTTTCATTTTCATTGTGCTTTGACATGGTTTTTCCTCGCTGCCCCACTAAGTCAAATGCTAATATTATTTCATTGAATTACAATTATGCTGTGACATCATTTTAATGCGGTGCATTAAAATTATGCTATGGCATAATTTTAATTCGTTGTATTAAAATTACGCTGTGACATGATTTTAATTCGTTTCTGAACTATATGAAAGTATAATGAAAATGAAACGAATTAAAATCATGTAGTGACATAATTTTAATGCAACGAATTAAAATTATGTCACAGCATAATTTTAATGTCAAGAATTAGAATTAAGTCACAGCATAATTTTAATAGCTCGTTGTATTAAAATTATACTAAACCAAACCATCCCTGTAATGGGAATTTATTTTTAATTGCTCAACAAATTAATGATATTTTACTAAGAATAAATGAGCATAATTTTGCCTTTTTTACACTTGTGTACCCATGTACCCATAGACCTCTGTCTATCTTATGGGTCAGAAAGAGAGGTCCCTCAAACGTTAATCGAGAATTACCGAATTTTTGATGATCGACAGCCAGTTCCCTTTATCTTACGATTTGACCGATAAGATACAAAGAGGGAGTTGCAGTTTATTGTTTTAAAACACTCGAGCATGTCCCTTTAATTACGTACGATAGAAAGAGAGATTGAGACGATTAGATTAAATTATCTGAGCATCCTACCTAGAGTTCTTAAATTCCCGATAATTTAAGTTCAGGTTAAATAACCGAGAATATGATAGAATTTAGGAGAATTTAAAAGAATTTCCGAGAATTTAAGATTTTATGATTTTTAACAATGTTTTTATAGTTCACGTTATATTAACGGTTGAATATAAATTATTTTCTAGCTCAAACATATTCAGGAATTTAAAATATGCAAAGCAGTATCTCATTAATTATTTAGCACTGCTAGACTGAAACTCTAACCTCAAAATTCAATTGCCTCACACATTACTTAATAAATACCACGAAGTAGAATAAGAAGACCCCACTTCCGGAAAACTTAGACGCGTGACATTTTCAAAATTCTCTGATTTTTCGACTAATTTTTC
>NC_046659.1:31058958-31060253 GCF_010883055.1 Belonocnema kinseyi | reverse complement strand
TTACTTAATAAATACCACGAAGTAGAATAAGAAGACCCCACTTCCGGAAAACTTAGACGCGTGACATTTTCAAAATTCTCTGATTTTTCGACTAATTTTTCATTTCAAATCCTTAATATTCAAATACCCGCACTTCAGTCTTATGACATTTTTACCAGAGAATATTTTATAAGCGGAATAAGACAGTATTTCATATCTAAATTAAAAATTTTTAAATGTATTAATTTGTTTCAAATAAAACAAAAAAAAATGTTTCTTGTACTTTGAAAGATAACTCTTTAACAAAATACTGGAATGTTCAACAAAATAATTAAAGTTTTAATATAATAGTTGAATATTCAACCTAGGAAGACAAATTACCAACGGAAAAGTGTTATAGTTTATATTTTAATAAAAAAATAAAATTTATACAACAAAAGAAAAGAATTTTTAAACCAAAAATGAATTTCCCACAAATAAAGATTTTTCACTTAAAAAATAAATAAAATTTTATCTAAATTATTGAACCTTCAAATCAGAAGACAAATTCCCTTTACAAAAATTTAATTTGTACACAAAAAATATGACTGTTCAACATAAAATTAATTTTCTACGAAACTGATGCATTTTTACGCAAAAAAAGGAAATTACAAACTAAAAAATTATTTTCTACAACAACAAAAGAACCCGAGATTTTCTCTAAAAATATCAATCTTAAAAAATTGGAAACGTTACATTTTTTGTTAAAAAATTAATTCTAAACCAAAAAAAAGTATTTTCCACTAAACAGTTAAATTGTCAACCAGACATAAGCCTTCACTAAATAAAAATTTCACAATGTAGTTTAACTTTGACCCAACTAGTTTAATTTTCATTTAAAAAGAATAAATTATCAACAAGATAATTAAACTTATAAGCAACGAGAGAACTTTTCAACACAAAATATAAATCTTTAAAAACAAAGTGATTTCTTAACAAAGCGATTCAACCAAATGTTACAAACAAATTAGTTGAATTATCAGACAAAGATGAACGATTTTTAACCAAAAAGTTACATCTAAAAAACAATGAAATTTCTTTTATAACAGATGAAGTTTTAAATCAAACAGATTAATTTAAAGAAACAGTGGAATTTTCGGTTGCAAAAGATTTTAGTCGAGTTTTTACGATCAAACTATGAATTTTTTAACAAGAAATAATTTCCTACAAAAAAAATTGAATTTTCAATCCAAAAAGACGAATTTTTAACCAAATTGTTGAATTCTCTACCAAATAGTTGCGTTTTTATCCAAAAAATATCAATTTTGTACTAAAAC
>NC_046659.1:31043134-31058858 GCF_010883055.1 Belonocnema kinseyi | reverse complement strand
CACGTAATTCAGGAATATTTTGAAGTATACTATACCTACGCATTCGTCTTGTGCTCACTTTTGACATTTTTCCCACTTATTTTGTCGCTTTTCCAAATAATAATGAAAATATTTTTGACGCTTGACACTTTACGTTGAAACTTGGGCGATTTGGAGTCAACCCACTTTAGTCCCCGAAATTAATGGAGTGCCATCTACTGTCAAGCTTGGCTCTTAACTCGAGCTCTAGACGGGGCCAAATTTAACAGCCACAAAATTGTGTGCCCGATCTGGCCCAAATCGGAAATAAGGCAAACATTTGGCAATTTCTGCACGGGCAGTGCATGATTTTTCGTCATTTTTTGAGGTTATGGCTCAACCGTGACGTGATGGGTGATTTTTGATACCGAATTTGAATTCAGCGTCCCAAAATCCATAGGAATACGTGTGTCTTGTTACCAGATCCGCACACTTTTTTTGTGTGGCTGTATAATTCATCTCTTTCGGACTTGCTTTGCAGACGCAACAAAAAGCGGAACATGATGTGTTGGCAATCACTGCGCGCACTTTTCCATCGACCATTGTACAAACTAATTTATAATTGAACATAAAAGTTACTCCATTGACTTCAACTACAGTTGAAATAAAATTCTATATCAGTTTATTACTTGCTGGAGAGACCAAAAGTTCCATGGAAGCCCTATTTTCAAAATAAATCCAAACTAACTGTATTTGCAGATTTAAAATCTTCTGAAATTATACCTGGAATTTGAAATAATCTTTATGCAGTATGATCCAACAAAGCTTGTAGAGTTACATAGGCGCTTTTTTTATCTAGCGTAATTTCAGCCTTCTTTGGGTAGTAGTTTTCTTTGGAAACTAAAATCTCGTTATATGTAGGATAAATATACGCTTGTGCTGGAGCTTCATCCATCGTAAATAGTATAGAGTGATTACCAGAACATTGTGACTGCGACTTCCACGCTGTTCATTATCTGAGCGCGTCACATTTGAATTCGATCTCTCTTAAATGTTTTCAACTGCAATTTGTTTGGAGCATCATGAAATATCGGAGATATTTTATTCAACTTCGATCAAAAATCCAGATTGATCCAGAACTTTGTCTACTCTCCTTTTCTGCGTTCGAATAGAGCAATCCTCGAATTTATGTACACTCTTTTGAGCATACTTCAGGCAATTAATAGATGTATGTGGAATTTCAAAATCAAAATTTATGCAACATTCTTTTTGCTTTAAAAATTGTGCATTCATGTACAAAGCTGACCTCCATATTCTTTTAAAATTCGGTATAAACCATAGAGTTAGTTTCAAGTTTAAGGATTCAAGATCTTTTGTTCTTAAATTGCACTTACTTTTGACAAAATCGAATAATAAAATTTGCAAATCCATGTCGCATACGTGTTAGGTTTTCAGAGAGTTTTGTTTCACGATGCCCTTTTTCATTTTGGTCGCTTCGCTTCTCTCGGGCATGGGTAGCAACCTTTACACTGGTTAAATCGCTTGTTAATCAGTTAAAAAAATATAACATTTTTTATTATTTCTTATAGATGCAAAACCTGTTAAACAAAACAAGAATTCAACGACCAAATTTGGACCACAACGAATAAACGAAAACCAAAAATCCTATTGTAATCTGAAAAAGACAAAAAAAATAAAATAAATTTTTCGGAAAAAAATAACAAAGAGGAAAAAAAATGAGAAGGCAGCCAACCACATCCCCTTACTTCTCTTTTTCTTTCTTTCGTCTTTTTTATTTTTATTACCATCAAATTACAATAAAATAAAAATGTGCGAGTACCGAAACGTTGGTAATGCAAATTTATTTATTTATGTTTTTTATTTTTATTTTATTGTACTTTGATGGTAATAAAAATGAAAAAGGCGAAAGAAAGAAAAAGAGAAGGAAGGGGATGTGGTTGGCTGCCTTCTCATTTTTCTTTCCTCTTTTTATTTTTTTCCAAAAATTTTATTCTATTTTTTGTTTTAGTTTTTTTTTCAGATTACAATAGGATTTTTGGTTTTCGTTTATTCGTTGTGGTCCAAATTTTGTCGTTGAATTCTTGTTTTGTTTAACAGGATTTTGCATCAATTTTATTATTGGACGTTAAATGGAATTTTTAATTTGGATTTTGGTCTAATTTAAATTTTGTAAATTTTGATTTATCTGACTTGGACTGGAGGTCATTTCTATGATATTTCTTAAAACAAATTATTTATATAATTTTTTGATAGCAATTACAGTAAAGAATTGAAAGGTAACATTAATAACAATTATGTATCCCTCAGAGTTTAACAGCAGTGTATTGCAAAGAAAAAAATTTGAATGGAAAATTAATATTTAGAGCATTTTTTATGTTTTGTTAATAACAATTACAGTTAATAATTCGAAGGTGTAATTGATATTACTCTAATATCCACTTGTCCATCCTAGTATCGTGTGATTGAAAAACAAATTTTTTGTTCGGAAAATGTACATTTTGACTATATCCTTACGTATTTTGTTTATAACAATTATAAACATTCATTTTCACTGCTTTTTATTACATATTTTTCGGTGTTAATTTATTTTATTTTTAATAATAAAAAAAATTTTTGCGCTGATAAATAAGAGCAAACCACATATTTTTTTATAAAATTTGTAACATATTTATCAACACAACAATTTGTTTAAACAAGAAATCGCTTTTCTTATGTTTGTCTGGAATTTAATGCTGAGTATTTTTTTTAAACACTTAAAATCGGGTAAAAAGTACGATCTCTGGACGAATTTGACAGCGAAAATCCATTTCTGGACCACTGGGCGCCGCCGCGCCGAAGCACAGTGGTCTGGAATAGGAATTTACTGTTCATAATCGCTCACAGGTTGTATTCCATAACCGATTTAAAAGCTTTTTTTTAGAAATGCTCAACAATTAATTTTTAAGAGAATTGTATTAATTAATTAATTATTATAAACAATTTTTATAAACAAGTTCTTATTAGTATTTTTTTTTATCATAGAAAAAATCGTTTATTTCACGCTAGTTGCTAATATTTTTCGTAAGAGTCATAATTTGTAAGAAAAAAATTAGCATGAGTTAACAACTATTATTTTTATAAACATTTCTATAAACAAATTCTTTATAGAAGAGTTTTTCTAATAGCTGATCTGATTTTTCTGAACAAAAGTGATTCACAATTGTCTTTAAAGCCATTTATATGCTTTAAGCTTCATCAGACATAAGCAATATAGATTGTTTATAACAATTTATTTAAACAAGTCTCCTAATCGACCGTTTCCTCGTAGAAAAAAATGTTTTTTTCTTCAATAATTATTAGAGTGACATTTATTGCGGTGACTAATCAAAGAAATTAAATAAAAAATAATTTATATGATTATAATTTTGTTAACAAAACTATGATTTTTTTTACATGCAAAAAAGACGGGTTTTCACTGAAATTATCCGACAATAAACTAACAGTGATTCCAAACTTGGATATGGGCATTAAATAATAATTTGCGTAATTTTTAATAACAATTTTAAAACAATACGTGACAATCTGCGGTTGGTCGTAGAAAAAAGTTATTTTTTCTTGAATAATTTTTGTGGTAATCTTATTCGTGTTATTGAATCAAAGAAAAAATTTATACATATAATAATAATGAGATTATTATGAAAAACTTAAAATAAATAAATTACGACTCAGAACTCAAATCATTTTTAGATTCTAATTGTTGTATTAGTTCATCGAGTTCTTGATCAAGTTCAACTTCAACTTTTTCCCATTCAGGCTTCAAAATTGCAATGAAAAGATCTGAGGACTCAAGGAGTTTGTGAATTAGGTCGTGCACAGTATGCAATCGAGAGATTTTTCGTGTGAATGAAAGATAAGTGACATCTGAATACGCAAGTACAGCGTTATTGCACCTTATTTTCACTTTTTCCTCATTTATTTTTCAAGAAGTTGCATAAAACAAATGAAAGATAGGTGACTTCTAAAAACGCAAGTACAGCGTTATTGCTATAGACAGTTTGCAACAGAAATTGTTATTAACAATTACGCAAATTATAATTTAATGTCCCATATCCAATTTTGGAATCACTGTTAGTTTATTGTCGGATAATTTCAGTGGAAAACCGTCCTTTCTGCATGAAAAAAAATCATAGTTTTGTTAAAAAAACTTGTTTATAACAATCCTATAAATTATTCTTTATTTAATTTCGTTGGTTAGTCACCGCAATAAATGTCACTCTAATAATTATTGAAGAAAAATACATTTTTTTCTACGAGGAAACAGCCGATTATTAGACTTGTTTAACTAAATTTTTATAAACAATCTATATTGTTTATGTTTGATAAAGCTTAAAGTATATAAATGGCTTTAAAGACAATTGTGAATCACTTTTGTTCAGAAAAATCAATTCAGCTCTGAGAAAAACTCGTTAATAAAGAATTTTTTTATATAAATTGTTTATAATAATTAAGTTGAATATTATTAAAATTAATTGTGTTCTATGAATGCATGTGCAATAATTTCGGCTGATAGTGAGTTTCTATCTGTATTTTTTCTTGAGATTAAAATTCACAAAGCTAAAATGGTCAATTTTGTCACTATTTCTGCTTATATATTGTTGCTCTGTGAAAAAATTTAAAAAAAGCAAACCTAACTTCTCTTAAAAATTAATTGCTGAGCATTTCTAAAAAAAACTTTTAAATCGGTTAAGAAATATGACTTGTGGGCGATTATGATCAGTAAATTCCTATTCCAGACCACTGTGCGACGGCGCTGAATTCAAATAACCGGCAGCGGCCTGGAGCGGAAGTGCAACCGTATACAATATTAAAAATCTTAGTTTTTTTAAATTGTTTATAAACATCACATAAATAATTTTTATACAATTTCATTGGGTATTCCCTAGCAGATCGCGTGAGCCGAAAGGATACTCTACAGAGTATCCTCATTAGGGTGGACCAAAAACGCTTTTTTTCTTTGGAGGGCAGCTATCCCCCCAATTTCCTTTCAAATCCGAAAAAAGAAATTCTCTCATTTTTATTTTTTTTTTTTCCGATTTTTACAGATGCCGGTTTCGAGTTGAAGTTTCCCATGTTAAATGCATTGGAAAAAATCACTTTTTTGAGTTTTTCGAATAACTTTTTAGGGTTTGAAAAAATTTAAGGGGAAAGTATGGAGACCTATTGAGAATTATTCTACGAAGAATTGTATCAGACGTATGGGGTTGATACCTTTAACACACCCTCACGAGTACCTGAAAACTGCTCTTAAAACAAAAAATGTCAATTCTTCACGAAATAGACCTTATGAGCACTGTATTCTCTTATTTTTTTACTTAAAATTATTACTATTGGTCTAGTAGCATATTTATTAAAATTGATTAATTAATTACTAATTATTTAAACAAATTAATTTGCGTAATTTTTTTTTTTTAAGAAATTGTCCCCCTCCCCCCTTGACTCTTAACTGGCACACACTCGCGCTCGAACATAAATGGCACAATGGATCTCTTAATTTTAAATTAGCTAAAAAAAATCGTGAAAAAGTAAATATGAAAAAATGCGATTTTTCACTTAAAAATTCATAATTCATTTTTATTTCAATATTAAGACCTGAAAATTTAGTATGATACTCTTGAGATAATATACTTTAAGGGAAGAATCATTATTATAACAGAACTTTCAAAAAAGGTGTTTATTTAAAGTTCACGATATTCATTTAATGAGGTATTTATTAAATTCATAATATTCAATGTTTTGAGCTAATTTATTTATTTGTATCAAATTACTTGTATGAAAATACGTACAAAATTACTAAAAATATATAAAACTAATATTATATAATATAAAAGTTACTCATCAGCTACACATTTGGAGCATAAAGGTACATAGGGACACGGTAAAAGGCACAAGCGATTCTTGTTTTTCTGTCTTTCTTTTCTGTGCACATTTAGCATCTTACTTTCTTATCTAAGAAAACAATTTGAAGATCGTTTTCCAAATTAGGATCTACATTTTCATTCAACATTGCAGATATTGCAAAGCGAATGTCTTTGCGGATAGTCGCAGTTGCCAACCTATGGTGTAACATCGGCTTGACCAAGTGAGCTTTGCAAATTGTAAGGCTTCTACTTTGAGTGACTGCTCAAAATACACTGGCGCTCGCCGCACTGTACTAACCGACTTTGATTACGGTTAGTGATGTCAATTAACGGTAGGTGTCAACATTTGGTTCATTTTTCAAAATTTAGTACAATTAAATCGAACTTGAAGAAACGATCGGATCCATTGGACCCAGGGTGCCAATTAAGGGCTTAAATTATTACTATTAGTCTAGTGGAATATTTAATAACATTTGCTTATTAATTTTTAATAGTTTAAACAAATGTAATTTATTTTAATCATTTTTTTTCTATAAAATTCTTTTTTCCCCGAAAAATTTTCGCTATTGGTCTAGTGCAATATTTTTTAACATTAGTTCATTAATTTCCAATTATTTAAACAATTGAGATTTGTTTGAATAAATTCGTTTCGAATTGTTTTAAAATAAAAAATATTACTGTGGGTCTGATGGAATATTTATCAGCAATAATTAATTACTGATTATTAATTAATTTGATAATAATAAATTTCTCAGTTATATTTAAGTATTATTTTTTATTAAAATTTTTTTTTTAAAATAAAGTTAATCAAATAATGTTGATAAACATTCCACTGAAGAAATATTCATAATTTTTATTTAAAAAATATATAAACAAATTCCATTTGTTCTAATAATAAACAATTAATGAACAAATGTTAATAAATATTCCACTAGATTAATAGCAATAATTTTTAGGAGGGAAAACGAAGTTTCAAGAAAAAAATTATTTAAAAAAATAACATTTGTTTAAATAATTAAAAATTAATTAACTAATAATAATAAAGATTCCACTAGATCAATATTAAAAATTTTAAGTAAAGAAAGACGACAATAAATTGTTCAAAAGGTCTATTACATGAAGAATTTACATTTTTTTTATTTTAAGGGTAGTTTTCAGGTTTTCGTAGGGTTGTGTTAGGGGCGTCAAACCCATATGCCTGATAGACGAAATTCTTCGTTCGATAATTCTCCACAGACCCCCATACTTAAATTTTTTCAAACCCTAGAACATTATTCTAAAAACTCAAAAAAGTGATTTTTTCCCATTCATTTTACATGGGAAACTTCAACTAAAACCGGCACCTGTTAAAATCGAAAAAAAAAATGAAAATTAGGGAATTTTTTTTCTCGAATTTCAAGTAAAATGGTGGGATCGTTGCTCTCCAGCATGCAAAAAAATTTTGCCGTGCATTTTTGGACCACCCTAATCCTTATAGAATCCACACGGTATCTCTTCGGTCTCATGCAACATAAACTAAAAAAAAAACAGCAAGATCAACTTTTAGATTTGTGAAATTCGGATTCTACGTTAAAATTTCCATTGAAAAGTTCATGGAGTAATTGCAAAAGTTTACTGTTTTGAAACGGTAACAAATTAAAAAAAAAAAAACCTATAACGCCTGTTGGCTGCTACTTACAAATAATATGTTTGAAATGTAGAAGTCAAAAGGCGTTACACGTCATACATTTTTTTAAAGTTTTTACCATTATAAAGAAAACTATTGCGATTACTGCGTGACCTTTTAATGTGAATTTTAACGTGGAATCCGAATTTCACCAATTTAAAAGTTGATCTTACTGTTTTTTTTTGCATGATACGAAAGGGATACTATGTGGATACTATAAGGATACTCTGTAGAGTATCCTTTCCATCCTCTCGGTCCGCTAGGTCTCATTGCAATAAATGTCAATCCAATAATAATTAAAGGAAAAAATTTTCTTAATTAAAAATCTATATCGCTTATGCTTGATAAACTTTTAAATATATAAATAACTTTAAACAGCATTATGAATCAGTATCAAAACAATCATTGTTAACTTATCCTAATTATTTTTTACAAAATGATGACTCTTACGAACAATATTAGCAACTAGCGTGAAGCAAAAAAAAATTTCTATGAGAAAAAAGACTAATAAGAATTTGTTAATGAACATTGTTTATAGTGATTAAGTTGAATATTATTAGAATTAACATAGTTAAGTTCTACAAATACAGGTGCATTAATTCCGGTTGATGGTGAATTTCTATCTGTATTTTTTCTTAAGATAAACACTGCGAAAACTTAAACACTCGTTTAGTGTCCTTAACTAAAGGTCAAGTTCGTCAGCCAGCCATTTTGGATGAAAATTTAAAAAGTGGGCACATTTTCAATATTTTTGAGACTACTTTTTTAAAAATTCAAAAATTCTCTGTACCGTTAGTCATAGTATTGAAAAAATTTAACAATTTATCCAAATGACTTTTTTTGAAAAATCAAAAATTACTAGAGTTATAGCATTTTCACAATCCAAAAAAACAAACTATAATGAACAATTTAGGCCAAACAACGCATGATACGAAAAAAAGTCGGAAGAAGAAAAACATTGCTTTTTGAAAGCCCTATAAGATTCTGATAACAACTTTTTCAATTTGGTCAAAAAGTTGAAAATTCCAAATTTAATCGTACTAAAAATTTTTGAAACCACATTTTTTCAAGATTTGAACATTCTATGTACGATTATTCATAGTGCTCAGAAACTCAAACAATTTATCCCCATGACGTTTTCTATACAAAGAAAATTATCAGAGTTAGAGCATTTTCAAAATCCAAAAAAACAAACTGAAATGAACATTTTAAGCCAAACAGCGCATGATATGAAAAAACATTCCAAATTTGATCGTACAAAAAGTAATGAAAAATTCCATTTTTTGGTTAAACTATGCAAGATATGAAAAAAATGAAAAAGCTCAAATTGCGCGCCCTGGAAAGAACTATAAATTTAAAATGAATCACTTTTCGATATAAGCTACGAAAAATAATGAGACAAAAATTGTTTATCCAAAAAAGAGCTATAATTTTTGATAGGGCACGTAGTTTTTGCTTTAGTCGTAAAAAATATCATTCAAAATAAAAATATTAAATTTGTTTGAAAAAACGACACAAGGTATGAACTTAAATTACTAGATAAAAGTTGTTCGTCTAAAAAGATCTATAAATTTATTATTAATCATTTTTCCATTGGACGAATAGATCTTCTTTCAATCGTAAAACATAAGATAAAAAATGCAAAAATGAACTTTTTGGAAAGAGCACAGAGAAGACGAAAGAGGACATAGGCTCCTATATAGGACCCGATATAGGTTCCTGTATTAGACCATATGCAGTTGCGCAGTAATTTTTATTTAATCGTAAAAAACAACATTAAAAATAAAAAATTATGAAAACAAGGATATAAGAATTAGTATAATTCAATTTTTATGCATATTATGAATTGTAATGATACACATTTATTAAAATGATACATGTTTCAGAGCAGCTCAGAATACAATTTAAAGCAAAATAAGAAACAAATACAAAAAAAAATCATGATCAATACAATTTGCTTTTTATTTTGCAATTTTTTAATAAGTATTCCCAGGCAGCGTTACATGAAAAATGTATTATAATTAATATAAAAGTATTGTGTATAATGTAGAAAAGTTTACATGTTGGACAAAATCGAGTGCGCAGCACGATATACGTGATGAGAATATGTTCATTAAAGCCAAAAGAGCTTGAACAAAAGAGAGTCAAAATCACGAAATTACAGTTGTCGGTCCGTTCACCTTTGATTTTAAAAGGTCTGTGCCCGAATGCGGAAGAAATGCAAAGACCAAATGCGGAGTGCGATTGCCATCAGTCGCGTGCCGTAAGTGCGCGAGATAAATGTACAATCGAGCGCGAAGCGCGAGAAACAACAGTATATTTTCTTTTTATCTTAAATGAAAACAGTAGGTAATAAAAAATATAAATTTTCAGTTGAAAAAAAAGAAAAATGAGAATTTCATATAAAAAAAGCTTTTTTTGCAAACTCGTACGATTTTGCATAAAATATCGTGTGTCACTTGACACCAACCCTTTCATAGCCACCGAATCCGATGTTTGTTAGTACACGGCGATCAGCACGCGCACGTGGCGCTTTAAAAGGGCCATTGCCGTATTGTAACACAATATAAAATTCTTGTAGGAAAAGTAGTACCGTTAGAAAAAGCCCAATTTTTCCATATTAAAAAAATATTACAGTGTTGTGTGCAGACCGAATCAATTTCAAATTATGTAGGCCGAGAAAATTAAAATAACAGAATATCATTCGCCTTTTTTATATTTTATTTTTCAAGGGAAATAATATAACACATATTTTACTGTTTTGAGAAAAATTCCCTATGCAAATACAAATTTTTTCTTTATTCCTTTATAACTTCATACTTAAATGAGATATTTAAGGTTTCTTTCCTAACTCTGCTAAGGTTAATTTTAACCTTTTAAAAACTAAAAGGAAATTAAAAAGATGGAATTTGTGGTGCGAACAATTTTGAAAGACGATTTTCACAAAACCCCCGTTTTTTGCTTAAATTTTCCGCTGAATTTTGCTTTGAATGATGAAGAAATCTTATAAATTTCATGTGGGCCAAACTATAGTTGTAGCCATGATAATTTTTTTTCGAAAAATTGTATCATCGCATTTTTTGCAAATAATGAACGATTTGAAAAAATTCTAAAAAAATGTATTAATTATAAAATGACGTACAAAAAATAACTCTTACCTCCTTATGATATCGTGCATCGTTCGCAAGGAAAATAAAAAAAAATAAAAAATCTTGTGGCCGCATAAATTATTTGGTCTGCATTAAACTTACGCAATGCCGTTTTTATATAAGCACAAAATTTTGAAAAATATTGGAAAAATAAAGAAAGTCGGGTTTTCTATGAAATGTTATTTTATCTTCCCGGCTGAATTTCTAAAACATGAAAAGTTAAAGAGTGTCCGGCAGAATCATATAAGTGCCAAAAAAATTCATGTGAGCAAAAAAATGGTTTCAAAATTTGAATGATTTTTCGAACAAAGATATGGAAAATTACACTCTGTAGGCTGTTTACAAAAAAATCGTATTCTTAACAGTAAGAGTCTCAATAATATTAATTGCTTTCTCGTTGTAACAAATGTTTTATTAAAAATAACTATGATTTTATTCTCAGGTTATGGAAGCAGTCTATCAAAGACAGCACTGGATACGCACACACACCTCAGGCAGCCTGGTATGTAGTAGGTAGATAATTTTTGCCGCTGATGCACTACATTTCGTTTTCGAGAAAGAAAGCGGGACGTCGAAGCAAATATATAGTTCAAATAGTTGTGAGAATTCACTCAAGCATGAAACAATAATTCAGGGTAGTTTGCGAAGGTAACTGCTTGGAATGACCCCCTTCAATTATGTTCCTTGCTAATCACGCAATCCCTGTCGGCCTGATTTTCGTGGACCACGCCCACAAATTACTCTTAGCTGATCGATAGTGACGAACTGTTGTGGAGGATAACGTATTTACGTTTTTACGTTTTGATTTGAAATTTTTAAAGTGTAACTTTTTCTGGCCTAGGCACTAAAGGGGGTGTGTAGTTTAGTTCAGTTCTTGACCTAAAATGAGAAACACGTGCATCAGTATTATCAAATTTTGTATCTGTTTACTGTTACGGTCATTTTTAACTTAGTTTTCACATTCTCTGGCTTCTAAACAAAAGAATAATAGTGATTTTTTTCAAAAACGTGTGCGCAGTTAATGCCAAAGTGTTTTACTAATGAATAAAATTTGTATTGTATTTTGCGAGTTTTTACTTATTTTAAATCATTTTGCCCCTTCATTTAAGGTTTGCATGTTTATCATTAACTTGAGTAAATTATGGTACGTACAAAATTTATAAGGCATAGTTAATCTGAGGCGGCTATTCCATATATACCAAGGAAGGAAAAAATTTGATTCTTATTTATTTTTAATAACACAGCCACACAAAAGAAAATAAGTGTGCGGATCTGATAACAAGACACACGTGTTCCTATGGGTTTTGGGGCGCTGAATTCAAATTCGGTATCAAAAATCATCCATCACGTCATAGTTGAGCCATAACCTCCAAAAATTGCGAAAAATCATGGACTGAGGCAAATAAATTTCAAAATAATGCCAGTGATGCAAACTTTCACTTCAAAAACAATTTATTGAACTACACGTAAAGCTCTGGAAGCATATTTTCCTAGTAGCAAATGTGTGCTACATCGTATGGGTCATCTCGAGCCTAACCTAGAAATAAATCTAACCTAGCCTAACCTAACCTAACCTAACGTCACGAAACACAATTCAACAGATTGTGTTGTCCCGTTGTGTTTGCGGTACCGTTTGAATCAGCTTGGACTTAACCTGCAAAGAGGTCAAACCTATCCTAACCTAACAAAACCTGACCTAAGCTAACCTAGCCGAATGAAATTCAACCACACGTGTAGCTATGTAAGCGTACGGTTCTCAGTCTTAAATGTGTGCTATATTTAATAGGTTAACTCGATCTTAACGTACAAATGAAGAAAAAAGGACACGTTATAGCAGGCACAAAATAGAATGGAGTAGGTCTATAAATCAATTTAAATACGATAAAAAGCAAGATAAAAAGTAAACACGAAAGATAGTATAAATATATCCCTTAAGTTTAAGAAAAAAAAGGAGAAAAAAATTTTGAATAAAACTCTTATTCATTTGCATGTTTAAGTTATACTTCTACATTTTAATTGATATAAACATTGTCAGGTTAATTGAAATGGGGTCAATTCTACTTGTAGTTCTAAGTTTCTTCAAATGAGTAATGTCGGTCTAAATTTTTAACCACCTGTAGTACAATGAAATAAATTTTATTGTGTTACAACGGGAACACTTAAGTTAAGTTGTGTTGCGTTAAGCAAAATTTCGTTAGGTTCTGTTAAGTTAGATTCATTTGTAGGTTAAGATCGAGTTAACCTACTAAATATAGCACACATTTAATACTGAGAACGTACGCTTACATAAATACACGTGTGGTTGAATTTCATTCGGCTAGGTTAGGTTGGGTCAGGTTTTGTTAGGTTAGGATGGGTTAAACCTCTATGTAGGTTAAGCCGAAGATGAATGAAACGGTACCGCAAACACAACGGGACAACACAATGAGTTTAATTGTGTTACGTGAAGTTAAGTTAGGTTAGGTTAGGCTAGGTTTTTTTAGGTTAGAATAGGTTTGACCTCTTTGCAGGTTAAGCCCAAACTGATTCAAACGGTACCGCAAACACAACGGGACAATACAATCAGTTTAATTGTGTTTCGTGAGGTTAGGTTAGGTTAAGCTAGGTTAGATTTATTTCTAGGTTAGGCTCGAGTTGACCCATTCGATGTAGCACACATTTGCTACTGAAAAAATATGCTTCCAGAGCTTTACGTGTAGTTCAATAAATTTCTGTTAATTCAGGTCAGGTGAGGTCAGGTTCTGTTGGGTAAAGTTATGTTAAATAAGTTGATATCAGACAAGGGTTAATCCTTCACAGTTGTCGACATGTTTTTGAAGTGAAAATTTGCATCACTGGCATTATTTTGAACTTTATTTGCCTCAGTGCATGATTTTTCGTCATTTTTTGAGGTTATGGCTCAAACATGACGTCATGGGTGATTTTTGATACCGAATTTGAATTCAGCGCCCCAAAATCCATAGGAATACGTGTGTCTTGTTACCAGATCCGCACACTTTTTTTTTGTGTGGCTGTGTAATATATCGAGTACAAAAAATCCCTGACCCAGTTTTTCAATATCATCAACGGACTAAGTTAAGTTCCTGATGACTTAATACGTTATTTGAAATCTCTTGCGGTGATCTTGTAGTACGCATCAAATCAGGTGTGTGGGTTAGTTTGGAGTTCGTTCTTTATCGCTGTGGCCCTTACATAGCGACCGAGACAATTGAAGGTGACATCAGTCGCCCCTGGATGCTTTTCTAGAACAATCATCTGTTATTCCATATGGATTTCTTCGGCTACTTCCTCATGAGCTAGCAAGTTTCTTACAATGCGATAAGTGTTTAGTAAAACCCTTTTTTGAGCTGTTGCCAATAGTCTACTGACTCTTAGATGTTGAATATGTTGAGCGCATCTTGCGTGCATATTGCAATTGGCCAAAATCTCAATAAAATGAATAGATGGATGTTTCACATCCCTTGTATATAGTCTTTACTTTATGCCTGAGTTCGCTATACTTATGAATCTTTGTTGTATAGGCTGACTGCAAACTCTAGGTATGCGGACAAGCGGACACTGGAGTGTACACTGGAGTGTATGTAAAGAAAGGCAACGGTTGTGTAATAAGTCCTAGGCTTAGAACACGTCTTTTTATGTATAATGCTCGGAACATCAGTATGTCTGTACTTATACTGTCTCTAAGACAATACGCGACAACCATCAGTAATGTGCTCAATCAATTTGTGGGCATCTCCATGTAATCGACCTCTCTCAAAAACATCTTGGTATAACAGTTGATTGCGATAATTTCTGGTGTTTACAACTGTCCAGAAT
The DNA here is from genome assembly GCF_010883055.1 of Belonocnema kinseyi. NCBI lineage: Eukaryota > Metazoa > Arthropoda > Insecta > Hymenoptera > Cynipidae > Belonocnema > Belonocnema kinseyi. The sequence goes on along the minus strand of NC_046659.1, from coordinate 31,044,351 downwards.
TGCAATGACGAGTCCTAGCGTGTCTGGAAACAGGACGCCCTTTTTCATCCAATTGTTGGATGTCTCACTATCAACTTCATGTTGATCTATCGTTTTGGGTTGCTCCCCGTGGACAGCTTTCTGCCCTTACATGCTAAAATAAAACCTTCTGTACCTAAATTAAGTCCTAATGATTTGAGGAAAGACAAAGTTTGTTCCTTTGCCAATCGTCTCATGCTTCCTGGCCTCTCCACTTCTCGGTAGCGTTCACTAACTTAGCGTTGGCCTTTCTCTTACACACGTATGTGCCCGTCCAACCTGTATAGGAGCTCCCGAAAATGGATTGGACACCAATGACGGCTAACCTAGAGTTGAAGGAGCCAATTAAGACAGGTGGAGAGCTACGATACCAGGATGGTCCCTAAACGAGAAGTATTACATGGCACAACTGTTCTCGCATTTTTCTCATTAATGTAAGCGAAAAAGTGCCGAGGACCTACAAAAAAGGGGATTATGTAAGCGAAACCCCTAATAAACCACATTCAGAACAAGCCAGCAACAAAGAAAGCAAGGCGAGACTGATGAGATAGACTGCGGGCAGGTATCTAACCCGAAGGGAAATCTATTTTGGAAATTTGGGGGTCATTGTTAGAAATAGGTGAATCAGTCTATTAAGAGTAAAGGAATTCATTTTCACGTTGCGCCATCTCACAAAAGTTAATATAAAAATATTAAGAATGAGAATTAAATAGTTCAGACTAAACGCTTGTCGCTAAAGTAATGAATGGTTTGACCGTTAGGGACTCAGAAGTAGAAGGCCTGTGGGTTGAAATGCAAATCGAGGTGGTTCGAGCATAATTCTGAAGATTATCGAATTTCATTCTACACGTGCCACGGCTTTTTTGGTAAGTAGCGCCCACTTTTAAAAATATTAAAATTTGACCATTGTTGCTACCTTCACTGATTCATTAGAAGTCACGCGACATGTCTCTCACCCAACGGCACTGACCTTTTCTATAGCGCTATGAAACTTTTCTATAGCGCCCATTTTGGGTCTGAAGGTGGGTAAGAACTAACTTATTATAGCCCGCTCCGCTTCTGTTTGTTCACGCTTGAGTGCTTTCCTGAGTGACAACTGCAAACCCGCAGCCCCGCATTGCTCCTGTTATACCTACCTGCGGCGCGTCATCAATTCTCGGAAGGGCTATAGAAGGGAGGGACATTTGAAGAGTTTCACT
>NC_046659.1:31040999-31043034 GCF_010883055.1 Belonocnema kinseyi | reverse complement strand
TCGAAGCCGATTTCATGCAATTTTGCTTGTGCAACTAAGCATGAATGAACAGGCGCATTGTCGTGATGATAAAGCGGTTTTTTCTTCTTCAAATGCGGTCTTCAAATTGCCTGTTGCGTTGACTCAGGAGTGTAGTAGTGGATCCAGGTTTCATCCATGGTTATGAATCGGCGCAAAAACTCGGTCGGCTTACGCGAAGATAATGCCGAATTCTGCTGGGAAGTTGTCACACGAATTCGTTTTTGGTTCACTGTGAGCAAACGCGGCACCCATCGCGCGCAGAGCTTCTTCATGCCCAAAACTGAATGCATTAGCTACTTCTCTCAATCGTTCCAATCGACGGTACAGAGTCCGGGTAATACTTATCCAGCTTGGCCTTGGTCTCGGATATCGTTTTCTTGCGAAGATAGCAGTGTTTGATCAAAACTCGAAACTCAGATTTTTCCATATTAAAAAAAACTCGGAGGTTAGTCGCTTCTCAGGGCTGTAACTTGTAAATGCTTAAGCATAAATGGCTGGAGTTTTGACAGGAGTTATTTGAAGGATCAAGCTCCACGACAATGGTTCACATTAGTTTTACATTCACAGGTACTTATCAGACTGCCTAGTAAGTAACATACAGAATGAAATAGAGTGAGAGCAAAATGTGACGAATTTAGAAATTGGATTGAAGTAAGAGTTTTGTTGTACTTGGTGAAACACAGTCGTCACGTTATATAGTTTGGAAGAAAAAATATGTCGAATAAGACTCAAGTTTTCGGAGATGCCGTTAGGTTTTTCTCGCTTCAAATTAAACTTAGCGCATTTTTGTAACCCAAAGTCCATTCCAATCTCCCGAGTGAAAAATTTGACAATCCGTAGAGGTAGATCTAGTTTATCTTTAATTTTTGAGATAAATCTTGAGATTATACATGTAAAATACATAGGTGATCTTTTGGTTACGATTTCGTGGTTCACCGCAGAAGTACCCTGGGTATTGGAGAAGTGCGATAGGTAGTGACAATAATGTGAGGTAAAAGAGAGGAGGGCTCATGATGTCGCCCTAAAAGACACCTGTCTGAAGGGTGGCATTTTTAATTTTACACGATGTTTTTCATATGAGAAAGTAAATCTAGTTTTCCGGTAGTCAATCCAGGCCATCCATCGGTAGCGCTGGCAGGATGCTGCATCTATTCAGATGCATATATCGATGAGCAGGTTCTCCTGAAATCCTACTACGCCTTCCTTTGAACCATCTTACTCATATCTCTTTCCACACACGTACGATTTTCCAAAAAGTCCTATCATTTAGGACAACCGTAAAGATTTTATACATGGTGTTCAGATAAGTTATTGGGTTGCAATTATTCGTTTCAGACACGTTGCTTATCTTCGGGAGGAGCACTCTAGAACTTCCCTTTACCACCCTCGTCGGAATATGTTCTTCCGAATTCAAATATGAGGTGAAAATGCGGGCCAGATGCATGTGAGTTGAAGGAAACGTCTTCCTTCAGACAGTCATGATACCATCTGGCCCCAGCGTGAAATGGTTCTTCAGACGTCTTAATAATTTTTGCACTTACTTCGAGGTGTTGCATTGAAATGTCTACCGACGATACTACCTTTGAGTCTAATCGTGTCCGAACAAAGAGTATTAGAGCAATTAACCTTTCGTTTCTGTACTCTACCTCTGACTCTACAAGCTTTCTTATACTGACAAAATACAAATCGAGGTCGCGTCAGCATAATCCATAAGATTATCGAATTTCGTTCGCACATGTCACGGATTTTTTGTAAGTGAAGCCCAGTTTTGAAAATATTAATTTATGAAAATTGCGGCGACTTTCACTGATTCACTAGTATTAGATCTTCGGCATCTCTCTCACCCAGTGGTACTGGTCTTATGCCAGCATGTCTGCTTGCCACTGATCTGCTATTTGGTTCGAATCTTTTGGCTACAAAGTGTTTTTTTGCATAATTTAATATTCGTATTATAATTATTATTTATTTTGATTAATTATTATTAAATTAATAATCAATAATTAATAATAATTAT
>NC_046659.1:31036173-31040899 GCF_010883055.1 Belonocnema kinseyi | reverse complement strand
ATTAAGTTTAGCCTACTCTGGAAAATTACATTTAGTTTAGGGCTTTTAGAATACGCATGACGCTTTCGCTTTCCTCGAATATATACCTATTTATTACATGCTTCTTTCCCCAACCTCCCTATCACCCTTAAAAACTTTACAATGCGTCATCACCGTCGCTTACTTCTGCTTAGCTATGGAGGACCCTAGAGCGTACAAAGGATATAATCGCGACTCTACAATAGAATAGAGTTCGTTTGGTTCATAATAATTTCAATTGAAAGAATGATCGCGCAGTGGCTCGTCGAGCGTACAAGCGGGCCTCTAGCTTCATGTCCCATGCTATAATCTAAAAAAGTTACCAAATCTCTTCATAAAACTAATTTACTGGCAATCTGTATCCCGAATTATAATCCATTGAGGAATGCAAGGAACTGCATTTTATTGGTTTTCTTTGTTTGTACCAAGGATTTTTTTACTTCAGTTGAATATATATTTTATAGAGGCAAACAAGTTATGTCTCGACTAAAAAAAAAATCAGTTATTTTATGGAGTTTTTTAAAAAGAAAAATTATTAATTCAAATAAATGTTTAAAAGCTAAGAACCTAGATTCTCTGAATCTTTTTTTCACACGCTAAGAAATATGTTCCCATTTCGATGAAATCGATATATTTAAAACACGCGGAGAAAAATGGTTCTTAAAATCAGAGGTAAAAGTACTAGGTCACATAGTAAAGTTTTAGACGAACTACAAGAATAGTAGAAGTAACAACAAATTCTGATTAAAAAAACTATTTCACAGGATTTATAACTATTTCTGCATGGTAAAAATGATTATTTTTCTAAATGGTAAAATTAGCAATATTTTAAAGTTCTAGACGTTAAAAATCGTGAGATATTTTAAGAGGTGTCTATATATTTTATCTTATCTTAAGAAGTATTTTTATCTGACTGCTCAAAATATAATACCTTATGTAGAGCAGCACTAAATATAATGTAAGTAAGGCGAAATGAATATATTAAAAGTAATATTTATGATGGAGGAAAATGCATAATACTCCATTACAGGGAGAAAAATGCCTTGTATCCGATAGCGATTTACGCTATAAATGTAAAATAATATTTACCATCAACAATTGCACAAAATGAATAGTTGTGAGAGCACTAAGCGCTAAGGTATGATAACAATTCGTACTACTCCACATAGTAAAAGTTCCCTTGCGCTGTAGCATCAATTAACTGTGCCGCATGGCCATTTCTTTAACGGTGCACAGCACATTATTCTATCCGAGAAGTAATTACTTCTTTTTTAAATGATAAAATGCGCTCCTGACGACATATTTTTGCATCTAAATTTACTTTGGGAGCTAGATTCCATTTTGGACATAGATTCGATAACCGAACACGAAGTCGAACGTGAATCACCGCTCATATTACTCAGTTCTTTAGGACACATTTATCAAATTTGCTAATAATTAGTATGCATCAAAACAGTGAAAAGTGAAACTGAGCATCTTATTGTGTGTCTGTTACAAAAAGTGGAATATTTTATGAAAAACAATCAAAAGTATAACTTTTCTACCTGAAGGTAAGTTCATCAACAATGCAAACTTGCTTCTTAGCTCACATTATTTTATTCGTCATTTATTTTTGGACAGGTTCTATACATTCACTGATATATAGTAAGTTATTAAATTCCCTGAAATTTGAACTATCTTTATATTTGCATTTCTGCATCAGGCAGATACAACCGAGAGCATATATTCGTACCTGACGTCATACTTACTGTATCTCTCCATATAACAAGCCGTACTGTTAAAGGGAGAGAGATGGCACCCTGTGACGTCAGCCAAAAAGGGAACGAATTTCTGCGGGCAGTAGCCGACGCCATGTAGACTTCGATTCAGACAATGTTGCAGGTATATTTCCGCACAAATTTGTAGGGTGGAGAGAGTTAAAAAGCATTTAGCGCCCACTTAAGTAAAATTTTCTAAGGGTTAAAGGAAAATTTTCGCCTTGACCTCAGGTGTATAAATGGTTGCAATTCTTCATTAGATGTACAGTTTGTATTTAGTATTTGCAGTGATAAGACGGGTCTGTGAAGTTATTGTGAACGCTTAAAATTTTTCTATTTTATTTGTTCAACTTTGTGCGCGATATTACTAAAGAATAATCAATTGTGTAATTTCGATGGCTACGACTCACGAGAAATTTTACCATTTCAATCAAAATGTACGCACTTTTTTTCCTTAATGTTCTGATTGTAATATTCAGCATTGCCTAATGCAAAGTTTCCTATACGAGTGTCCCATTTTACGGGTTAAGGAAACTCGTTTTTTTTAATAGTTTTAATAATAATAGTTTTATACGGTGAAACGTCATCCGATTATAATACAGGTATTTTTCAAATTAATTTAAAGCTTGAAGTATGAAAATATTTTCAATTTTTGTAAGGCACAATAGTTGATTTCTTGTAGCCTACTAGTCTAATATGTATTTCTAAAAGTGGAATTCATGAACTAAGCCTTAATGAATTGAACTGCAGAAATCTATATTTTGTTTTGAATAACTCGAATTTTGTCAAGGAATAATACATGTTCAATTGTTAATTCAATTTGTTCAAGGGCATTTATCATTAGAATTTGTAATTAAAAAATTATATAATTAAAAAGAAATGTCTCAATTACTCCTGGAGATTCAATTTGTAATATAAAAAATTAATAATTAATCAGTCATTTCAAAACATAGAAATCATCAAATAATTATTTTAAATGAAATATTTGGATAATTTTTACTTAATTTTTAAAAAAATTCTGTTACTAAAAATTTCAATCAATACTAAACTTTTATACAAATTTTAGAAAAAACTGTAGTGTATAAATAAATAATTTGAAAATTTGATTTAAGATAACCATTTCACACAGATGCAAACATTTAAAAGAATTATATAATTTTAACTGATTTTATTGAAGCTATTTAAAGTCGAAAGAAACTTTTAGTACAGAAATTCTAGCCGAAATTCAATCACAACCCTTAAAATGAATAATCAAATAAAGTGACATAATTAAAAGCTGTATAAATGTAATCCTTACATAATTTGATATTGTTAATAAAGTATGCATCGAATAATAATTAATTTATCAGTGTGTAACATTAAAAGCATCAATAATTGTATTCATTCAATCATTCTATTAAATCTTACTTTTTATTTTTATGAAATTGGTAATTAATAATAACCTTTGAAATTGAAATTACTTGAATTTTTTCTAGGAATAATACATGCTCAATTGTTATTTATGCATCAATATTCTAAATTTGACTTGCAAATTAAAATACTTAAAGTAGAACAATTAGAGTTTTAAGTTCAAGGTTACTTTTTTTTTAGTTCCGAATATTTGATTTATAATATTACTGATTTTAAATTAAAGTTGGATACTTCTAGATATTAAGTAATTGAGTCAAATATTTCAAACTAAATGGTTTTAAAAAAGAAGTATTACAAGTTAGCGTTATTGTTCATACATACGTTATTGTCATTAGGATATTGTTCATTGTTCATTTTCATTATATTTTAGATACTTTATTGAATTATATTTTCCAGACACTTCATGATTACGTAGAAAGGGATACCGAATGCAAGATTTTAAAGAAAAAGTTTGATGATAATGGTTGTTTTTCAAACAGCGATAAAAATGCTGTGACAAGAAGAGTCATTACCAGAGAGCGTGACTATTGCATTAAAAATTTTGGCCTTCCATTGAGAGATTTCAAGTAAGAGACCTTTTCCCCCAGTTATTTTGTGAGATTCAAATAAATTAAGTTTAAAATTTCCTTTTTCTTTGTTCCAGAATCCCGACAGAAATATTTTAAAAATTGGCATCAGAAATCAGTGAAATATTTGATGAAAATGTAAATGTTTATTGCATTCCGCACTGAAACTGTAATGGGAAGAGTGTAAACGCTACAGGCAAATTATGGACTGCCTACAACAACGTTAAAAAAATATGCGTACAGTTGGATTGCTCCTTACCAAAAAAAAATTTGAAATATAAAGGCCAGAAGAAATGGAAACATGTAAGTCTATAACTCGAAAAAATTCGCAGAAGATTTTACGAAATTAAAAATTAATTACATAATTTATTTTCAATTCTATATTTACAGCTGTAATTAGCCCAGAAACGATTGAGGAGAATTCAAAACAACTAGAGGACAACAAAATAAATCCGTGAGACGAGGTGAAGGCACAATGGTCCTCAACTTTTCAAGTTCGTGAAGAGAAACTGATGCTGGAAAATTTGTTTCGGAATATAGGCCGCGTAGTAAATTTAATATACATGTATATTGATCAATTCTTAGAAGAGCCATGTAATCTCAATTTACACAAATTAAAAATAATTCTGACAGTAATGCTTAATTCTATATAACGAATCATTATATTTGTTTCTAGTTTAACATAAATTATTTTGGGTCTTAAGTGGATAAGTTAAATTAAGTACATAATTAAGGCAACTAACCTAAGAGCAGCAGTACTCACGTAAAAATTCTGACATTGGCAGTGAATTTTGATGAAAATCCAACCCGTAAGTTGCACGCTGATTATAAATAAGAATTCAGTCGATGAGTTGTAGGTTATTATTTGTGAGGGTATTATTTGTATAGTAAAAAAGAGTCCATAAAAGTTGAAAGTTCTTTGATGTATTCAAATCTTGTCACATATTTAAAACTAAAATAATAACCTACAATTCA
>NC_046659.1:31032730-31036073 GCF_010883055.1 Belonocnema kinseyi | reverse complement strand
AGATCTGGCTGCAAAATTCGAGATGTATAATTTTAAGGCAAAAATCAAATTTTCCAAACTGTATTGTCATTAATTGGCCACTGCTGTGACGGTTTTATAATAATTTTGATGCAAAGTTCGAAAAACGATCCAAAAACAGCATTTTTTATGGCATATATTTTTTTCATTTGCAAACATATTTTTAAAGAAGTATTTTTTGTTTTTAATGAAGAACTCGGTCTCTAGTTCCATATAGCAATAGTTTCCCATATTGTATCCCGCTCTGAATCTCAATTGCCAGGTCATAGTGATGACAACCTTTTGAACTTTTCGCAAATATCGAGTTAATGAACGAATTTTCGACAGAAACGAAGAGCGTATAATTTCAATCATGAAGCAACGCAGTTGCCATGAACCCGATTGTGTAAACAAGTTAGTGCTCGCTTTAAAAAAATATGGCGCGGCGCAACAAAAGGACGACACGGATCGACGCCACAAGCCATTGAATAGAGAAGGACCGAACGAAAAAAGATTTTTCTCACTCGTCCTCACCTATCCCTGTCGCATTCGAGTGGCGTCTTTGACAAGATTCGGTTGAATATTTACGCAAGAAAACGGTTATTTGGAATCTTCATGACATCTTTATTAAAACTGATTGAATTTTGAAACCTTTGTTACAATTATTGAATTTTTCAATTACTGAATTATATTCAATCAATCAATTTCAAACATGGACATAGGAAACACGGGACTAGGCATACCATCCTAACTTGGGCGAGCGGGGTTGAATCCACGGGAGGGGGGAGAATTCCATGAGTGGGGAGAGTCACCACCTACGATGTGCCATTTGATTATGCGCACGAGCATTTTTGCCAACAAACTGTGCATGAAAATATAAACATGTGGACGCTGCCATGTTTGTCGCGGGACATCAGAAGGTGGTGGACCTCCCCCCTCATTGCATCACCTCCGAAATGGCATGCCTAGTCCCTTGTTTCCTATGTCCATGATTTCAAATAATCAAGTAAGTTAAATTGACTTCTCAATATCATAGATTGAATTATTACAGATTAAATGAATTATTTATTATCGATATTTATTGAATTAAAACTACTATTGATTGCATTATTAATTCAATTAATAATTAAAATTAATTATTTAGATGATCTAATTAAAGTCCAATTATTATTGAGTTTTAAATATTCAATTTTAAAATATAGGGAATACATGAACGCTCTTCATTTAATCAAAAAAACTTGTGGTCCTGTTAGCTTAATGTTAAGCAAGTAGGACCACACATAGAAAAAAATGACTTACGAAATATTTCTTTACAATGTAAATTAGAGCAATTAAGGGCTCACTCAATCTCCTGTTGCTAAATTTAATGCTCCGCAATTTTGAGAGAAAACATGTTGTCATGCTAGCTTAATATCAAACTCAAGTCATTTTTTCTATGAGTGGTCCAGCTACCTTAACGTTAAGCTAGCAAGATTACAGGTTTTTTGATTAAATAAAGAGCATTACATTTGGCAATGGGGCACTAAATTATACCCCTGAATTCCCCATATGTGAAAATTTAATAATTAAAACTCAATAAGAAGCGGACATAAATTAATTTTTTTATTAATTGAATTAATAATGAAATTAATAGTATTTATAATTCAGTAAATATTAATAATTTACTAATAAACGTTACAAAATTCATGAAGGTTTCAAAATTCAATCAGTTTTAATAAATATTTAATGAAGATACGGAACTAACGCTTTTTTTTGTGCATACATGTTCAACCGAATACTGTCTAAAACGACACTCGAATGCGACAGGCATGGGTGAGGACGAGCGAGAAAAAATCGGTTTTCGTTCCGTCCTTCTCTATTCAATGGCTCGTGGCGTCGATCCATATTGTCGTTTTTCTGCGCCACGCAACATTTTTTAAAGCAAGCAACAACTTGTTTGCACCATAGGATCCTTAGCAACCGAGTTGCATAATAATTGAAAACTTACGCTCTGCATTTCTATGCGAAATTCATCCATTAACTTGATAGATAGGAAAATTTGAAAAAGCAGTCATAACTATGACCTGTCAACTGAGACTTAGCACGGGTTACACTATGACAACCCATTGCTTTATTGAACCGGTGTTCGTGTTCTTCTTTGAAACAAAAAATAATTCTTTAACAATTTGTTTGCAAATTAAAAAAAAATATGCCATAAACAATTGCACTTTTGGTATCGTTTTTCTATTTTTGCACTGAAATGACCATGGCCACTGTTTACAGTAGTGGCCAATCAATGACAATGCAGTTTACAAAATTTGATTTTTGCATTAACATTGTACATGTCGAATTTTGCATCGGGATCTCAGACTAATATATATATATATATATATATATATATATAAAAAAGATTGTCATCAGGACAACCGCAGGATTTCGCCAGGAGTGGGTGCTAATCTGAAAAACTGCACTCGATCCCAGTGAAATCGCGGTAAAATTTCATCCATAACCACGTCTCACGACTGTGAGGCTATTGACCAGTCAAAGCTTGGCACCTCCAAGAGCGCCAAAGATAAGGACGATTAGTTCAACAGAATATTCTTGGTACAACGGTCGGAACTCCCTTATGAGGTCTATACCTCTCTTGCTTTTCAAAGTCAAGGAGAACCACGTCAGGCCTCGAGTGTGCAACAGGAACAATTGTCGAGAATATAAAGTTCCAGTATATGCAGCACTTCTCATTCTTGATAATTGACTATATTTCCCTAGGAGCATTTAGAGAAGCGATATTAAGGTTAATACCGTAAGAGTGACAGAGATGGTAATACAGTACTCTTAGTGCCGCATTGTGCCTTTGAATGTAGTTCGTTTCTGCATGAGTTGGACATCTAGATAGTATGTGTGCGATATGCTCGGGGTGTGCTTAGCACACCCTGCAACTATCATCGGGAATGTCTTGGCTCAACATGTGGCGACGGTATGTTAAGGTGGAAATGATACCGTCTTGGCATGCAAAGATGAAACCCTCCGCACCAGACTTTAATCCGGGAGATTTAAGGAAAGCAAACGTTAGCTCACAAGACATTGACTGATCCTTCACATTTCTGTGGAAGATACCGTGCATCCTTTTATCGAGGAGCTGTTCACGGAAGTTTTTCTCTTGTGCTTTCTTAATCCGGGCTTTTAGGAGTGAGCACTCGAGATAGATAAGATTTGATGCATTTTGCTCACCCCTAATACTGAAGTCAAGTCCGATTGCTTCAGTAGCCTCCTCCGCTGCTTTGTACAGAAACGCTCCTTTGCCCACTTCTTCGTGATTCCTAACCATTTTAAGAAGAGGGTCTCTTCCATTTGCAACTCTATGTGC
>NC_046659.1:31019016-31032630 GCF_010883055.1 Belonocnema kinseyi | reverse complement strand
AGGATGTTCGTTGCAGATACTTTGTTCCTCGCCGACAGTTCGGAAGACCAAATCTGTCGGATGAGACGTTTGTATCTGCTTCGTAGAGTATCCTTTATAGATTTCACATCCTGAATGCGGTTCTGTTTTACGCCCAGGTATGTATAAGTCTCTCCAGTGCAAAGGTGTCGTATGGCGCTTCTATCAACGAGCTCAGGATCTTCAGGGATGCCATTAAGTTTTCCTCGCTTCAAATAAACCTTGGCGCATTTGTCTAACCCAAATTCCATTCCAATTTCCTTAGTATATCGTTCGACAATCCCCAGAGCTAGATGCAGTTGCTCTCTGTTTTTAGCATAGATCTTAAGATCGTCCATGTAAAATACATGAGTGACCTTGTACTTTCGATCTGCAGGTTTGCCGCACAAGTACCCGTCGGAATGGCGAAGTGCTAGAGACAATGGCAATAATGTAAGGCAAAACAGGAGTGGGCTCATGGTTTCGCCCTGAAAGACACCTCTCTGAAAGGTGATCAATCGGCATCAATCTTTCTATGCACTTCACGATTGGCGGAAGAACCTTGAAGTTTTCCAAAGGCAGATGATAAGTTTATAAGAGGTCGAATCGCAGGCTTTCTGGTAATAAATTCAGGCCATACACTGCACTCCCTAATCCACCCACTTTCTTTCCTAAACACCATAACCTTAGATTTTTCCGCTTTTAACTCTTACCTATTCTTATTCAAGTATTTTATTACCCATTTCATCGTCACGATTTAAAGCATCCTCGCTCCTTGCTAGCAGCATATTGTTATGTGCATATTCGAGTGACCATATGATTACTCCTCCTATCTTAGCTCCTCCAACACGGAAAGAAATTTAGGGAGACTGCGATACTTATACGTACCACTGATAAGCTGAACACACGAGAGTGGGCGCGCCCTTTGTTCAGGATATCTACTCTCTTCTTTTGAAAACGCTGCTATCCGACAGAGGAACGAACAAAGCGCCAAACTTTTGGGACAACAGGAGTCCCAGAATTTAGTAAGACGATTGCGTTATTTTTGGGAGACGCGCCGGTTCATAAATGCGCGAAGCTTTCTGTTTTACTTTTTAGTACAATTAGAAATGGATTTTCAACTAAAAGGATGAATCTTTAACAAAAAGATAAACTTTTCACCAAAAAGTTTAATTTTCATCCCAAAAGATGAATTTTCGACTAAAAAGGCCAATTTTCAACAAAATAAATGATTTTTCAACGAAATATATCAATTTTCAACACAAAATTTCAAAACTTTCATTGCATTTTAAACAAAAAAAGGTACATAAATATTACATTTTTCCTACTCTTGAAGGCTAAAAATATAATTTTGATATAAAGATAAACAAAATGTTGGACAATGAACCGAGTTTCTTTCTAAAGTTATTCTAGTTTATTTAAAAAAAAACGTTGTTTACGCGTTTCACTATAGGATATTAACAAAAATGTAACACAATACTTCGAATTATCACAAAACAAGTAAAATCTAATTTTGAAGTAATTTGAATAATTTTTATTTGCGCCAAATTTGAATGAAGTCTCGTTTTATGTTATTTAAACTTAAAATACATGTATTATTAAATTTCAGAAACAAAATGAATAATTGAATTATTCTCATTTTAAATAGAAAATTATTCTTTAAATTATAAGAGCTTTTAACTTTTGGCTTATCGCTTTAATCGGAAAAAAGCATATTTTTGGATATCTATCGTCCTCCATACAAAGCACTCTTTCAATATAATTTAGAATTCTTTCAAATACAGAAGCCGCCAATTGGCGCGCGCTAATCTCAATTCTCACAGCATATGCGGGTGTATTCAAAGGAGCATGCAAAATCCTTTTGAAATACGTGGTTTGTATTTTTTCTATTTCATCACAGTACCTAAGACTCCATACTTCCGCACCATACATTAGCGTAATAACGAGCAGACTATTAAAAAGTCTTTCGATTAGTTTCTATGAATTCAACTTTATTCTATTTAGAAGTGCGATTGTCGCCCCTTGAGTGATATTAACCTTACTAATTGCTGTTTGAGCCGCGTTTGAACAAATTGCAGATTGCGAAAAGGGGGTTCCTAAATGAGTATAATTTTTAACCAATTCAATTTCAATATTTCCAAACATAAAAGGCTTATATTTATTCTTATTATAATTTCCTCCCTTCTAAAATATAACAATTTTTGTCTTGGTTTCATTTACCTAAAGACCAATAAGATTACAATATCTGAGTAAGCCCTTCAGAATTTTTTTCATTTGAACTTGTGAGTCTGCAATTATAGCTAAATCATCGTCATAAGCCAGAAGAAGAATTTCTATTGCATGATTTATAGAGACACCTCTAATTCCTTCCGCTTTCATAAATTCATCGAAGTCTCCAAATAATAAGGAAAATAGAATCGGGCTCATAACCTCACCCTGCAGAACTCCCCTTGCTACATCAATAGCCTTCGAAGTGCCCGCACTACCCCTAATAGACGTATGGGCTTTATCATATAAAGCGATCAGAATTTTAATGAATTTAGAGCATATATTTTTCTCTATAGAAGATCATGTTTTATCGAAGGAAATGCACTTCGAAAATCTACAAATAAAACGAAAAGTTCACCCCTTTCCGAACAGAGTCGATTTTGAATTAAAGCGTTAAAGGAGAAATATTGTCTATGCAGCTACGATTCTTTCTGAATCCTGATTGGTATTCTGGTAACAACTTTATATTTTCGGCCCAATTTATCATTCTTTACGTTAAAATCCCATTCGGTCCTGCTGATTTGCTGGGTTTCCATTTTTTAAGGCTTAATAAAATTTCATCAACTGTAATCGTTGAGTCTAAATTAGGGTTAGAATCATGATTATTTATAATATTCAAGGTTATATCTTTGCGTTTGGGAGATATTGTTCGAAAATATTCAAACCATCTTTCTAGTTCGATGAAATCTTTACTAATGGGTTTAAATTTATAACAGTTTATTATTTTCCAGAACGTCTTTGAATCTTTGGCCATTGCAAGATTATCTAAGATTGGAAGGTCGTAAGCTTCCCTTCTTCTTTCAGAGAGATTTTTGTACTCATTTTCTTATTATTATAGAGAGTTACTAAATCTGGCCCAAACAACCCCCTTTTATAATCTTTGAGCATTTCTCTAAATCTCTTTCTGATTCAAAATTTCTGTATATTTTCCTGTCAATTTTTCTTTCCATTTTAATCTGGTTCTTCAATAATGTCTCTCAGAATAGTGTCTAATGTAACTGCAATCGGAAAATTGTCTGAAAAAATTCCAATATGCAATACTTTCAAGTCTCTAATACTTGTGGCTCCCTTTATATTAACCCAGACTAAATCAATGATAAACTTCCCGATGTTTTTAAAAAAGTAAATTACGCAGGATTATCACTAGAGGTTCTACCATTTAGTAAAATACAGCCAATGCTCTCCATGAATTTCACCAACTTTTATCCTCTATTGTTCAATTCAGTATCCAAAGTCCCCCTCATGCAACAAATGCCTACATTTTCCGGTAATATTTCCTCACAACATTGATTAAAATTCGCAACTCTAATATTAAAATCTTCCCCTATAAAAAGATGCAGGTTAGGATACTTTAAGAGAATTGAATCTGTTATTTCATTAAGTTGAGACAAAAAAAGCTTTATATCAGTGCTGGGGTTTGCGTAGACTACACCGACAATAAATTCGAAATTGTCACCTACCAGTTTAAGAAACATACATTCTTCGCATAAATGAAGTGCTCCTTTCGCTCTTACCCTCGTAGCTGTTCTCGTCGCTGGACTGTATATGACATTGAATTTCCTGGATCCTTTTTGTGTATTTATAAATGGTGTTGTCATAAGCCAAGTTTCACAGACGCAAATAATATCACGTTTGCTTACTTCACTAAGTAGATCTGGTAAATTTACGAAGCCTCTAGAATTCCAAAAAAAGATGCATTGATTTTTTGGTTTTGTGATAACCTACGATTTTATTACTTGGTCTTTTTTCATTGGTGTTGGCTTTGAACTTTGTATAAATTGTCTATTTGAAGCTCCAAACTGTCGAGTTCTTGGAGTTTTAACCTTTTTTCCAATCAATTTTTAGAGCCTTGCGGCCTACCTTTTTTTCGGCTAGCCTTTTCTTTTCCCTCCATTCTCAGCTCCATCGCCCTTATCCTTATCTTCCATACGTCGTGAATGGGTCCTTCAGGGATTCATTGCTCTGAAAGCTGATATGATCAGAAAATGAATCGAAGAAGACCGTTGCGCTGGTGAAAACATTTTCTCGGATAAAGCGTGGAGGCTTCTAATTGTTACTTTATCTCCTGAGCAGGATGCATTTTCTGGTTGGGTGTATTTAGTTTAAAAAAATGTAATAACTCATCAAACTCTGGAGATTCGGGCTTTTCTGTCCAGTGACTCACAACATTTCCGCACCCAGGCCCTCCTTCCTTCTTCTTCACATCATAATTGTCATCTCACCAACGCAACGAGTAGGGATACATTCTGTCTTTCGATAACTGGGGTGTTTAGTCATTTTCGTCAGTTTAGGACATTCTGTATTTATAGCTTCATCCACCTTTCTATCAACGACTTTATATTTAGAGTTACATTCTTTGAACTGGTAACTAAAATATCCTCCTTTTAGGAGATCTATTTAGTGATGTGAGAATCAAAGTTGAACCAATTAATTCGCTTAATATTATATTTGTGAGAAAAGAATAAAGCGACTGCGATTGAGATCCCCAAACTTGACACTGCTGGGAAATGAACTCTACCTCTAAGGAGTCGTTCTAAACATCCCAAGAAATGTTGAAAAGATTTGTGGTCACGAAGGTTCTATTGACTCTATTGTCTACTGTATCTACGTTATTTAAATTGTTTAAACTATCCTACAGTGTGGTTTAGCAATTCGAATGGTTAACAGTAAAAAATAAGCTATGGCTTATATTCTGAATATAGTTCAACAATCTACTACACGTCTCTGATGTAATAAAGTCATCAGAGGCCGATACCCTGTATGAAGAAACAATGAGTGGTGGACCTAAGGAAATTTCTATTGAGATAGAAGGGCTATATATTGTAGCGCTTTCGCCTTGCGCACCAGTTCTTGTCATACTTTTTTACTACTTAGAATAAAGAAACGTCGCTCTGACTACGTGTCAGCGCGACCACTTTTTAAAAACTCAAATCTCTTCTTGCCCCCGTTACATTTTGGATATCCTGCCAGGATGGTGGCAAACGATCACAGCTAAAACGATTAAACTGCACGATCGTGTAACAAAACACCTAGAGCGGGTCAAGAAAGATAAAGAAAAATTCTAAAAGAATAAGGAAGAACTCCGAGGAGATATTCACAAATTTTTTCCTCGTAAAAAGCAGGCAAGTAAGGAAACTGGTAAAATTAGAGGCTGAACTGAAGCAGGCCCTATCTTACGTAAACCAATGCTCACGAAAACCTTAAAAAGGAACTTGGGTAAGCGACATATTGCTGTAAACCCTCGGGCGCAAATCCCAGAAGACGAAGCCACTGCAAGCCGCTGATACGCTGTGCCGTCACGCCTGGTTCACCATCCTCCTACGAAGAGGATAAAAAGAAGTTAGTAACAGCAAGCGGGCGATAAGTCGTACCGTCATCCCTGGTTCACCATCTCTACGGACGAAGAGGACAAGCATGCAGCTGCTACAGCAAAAAAGTAAGCATTTAATTTAGATAAATAAGTCAATTTGTAAAAGTGCGGTCATTTAGGTAAAAAAATATTTATAAAATTAAGAGTAGCACGAGAATTAAAAAGCGCGCGTTACACAGATATTTATTTCTCGTAAAAACAGATAAGATAGCAAACCTGGCTTTCGACGCGTACAGGAAGGGCACATCCGTAGATTACGATACCCAAACTAGTGACTATGACTCGACAGACGTGTTAGACGAAATCAGTACGCCCTTCAGAACCGCGACAATGGCATCCCCCGCATCCTCTCCTACTCCTTCGACAACAGAACAGATGCTACAAACCATCTTAGCTAAAATGAATAGTTACGAAATTAGTATGAGTTTTTTGACAAGGGAAATGGAAAATAGGTTTGAAGAAACCAGGACTCTAGCGGGCCGAGTAGGATTAAAAACGCAGGTGCAAACAGATAGGGAGGATCCGGAACTAACATAAGACAAAGAAGAAGGAAATAACATTAATCTAATCCGAGAACCTAGCCATCCCACAGAGATAACTAATCGCTCTTGCGGCTCTAGACTCTACGCGAATCCCCAAATCAAAGAGGCTGTTCTTCACAGCAGTGAAGTACCTAATAATATTGTCCTGCCTGCGCCCTCCGCGAATCCTGCAATCCGAGAGCCTAGCTTTTATAACAGGGAAGCACCCAACCGCCCTATTAGGGCTATGCACAACGCGAACCCTCAAAACATAGAACCGATCTATCAGAATAGGGAAGTATTCAGTGACCCCGTTCGCCCTATGCTTCCTATAAACATTTAAAATGGAAGGTACCATCCAATCCAACGATATCATACGTACTATTAAACCACTTAACGGGCAGGATCACGTAGGGACAGAAGATTTCATCCAAATGGTAAAAAAGGCGAAAAAACTGTGTAGTCAACCCGATCTCCTGTTAGACTTTGTGATATCCAAAAAAATTTTAGGAAACGCAAAAAGATTTGTCAGATTTACCACCATCAATTCATGCGAAGATCTTTTTGAAACCTTGCGTCAAAATTTAAAACAAACTGGATCAGTTTCTGTTTTCAGAAGTAGGTTAGAAAGTTGTACACAGGGACCCACGGAAACGGTCCAGAATTTCAACCTTAGGTTTCAGCAGGGTGTAAATGAGCTTAAGTATGCGGTTCAAAATGAAAATTATGGACTAATGGAAAGAAAATAAGCAATCAACAACGAGGAGAAAGAATGTCTAAAAATATATCTATTGGACCTTAAACGCGAGATAGGGCTGCAAGTAAAAGCTCAAAAGCCCGGTAATGTAGCAGAAGCGCAAAATCATGCGATAGAAATGAAGATTGTGGCTGCGAGAAGCTCAACCAACGAGATACATAGAGGATTTAGAGCGCTAATGCGACATGCACCTCAAATCCCTCAAAAAACATTTTCACTCCCACAAAAAGTGCAGCATACAACGCCTTCCTATAGAACACCACAATTTGGAATTACACCAGGCACCGGTACAGACAAATCAAAACTGAATTGTCATAGGTGCAGAAAACCAGGACACTTTGCTAATCAGTGCCAATCAAGACAGCAACGAAATTTTCCAACAGGAACCTTCCAAAAGCGACCCCGCAAGCGATGAATATTCAGGAAGAGGATCAGGGTTATTTTTTAGATCACAAAAAGATTAGTCAAGAGGAAAGAGAAGAACAGATCCACTACGAGGATACAGCCGAGTATCAGCCATATGCGGAAAGCTCCAGTCAATCGTGGGACGAGGAACAAATGGATGTACTTATAGATTGCTCGTCGACTCTGGGTCATCTATAAACCTTATCAAAGAAAAAACGATACCGTGCGGCAACACCCCTTTTCGGATGAAAAAGAACTTCCTTATGGGTCACGATAAACATACATTGACGTAAGCAGTGTACCTGAAGTATTTTAATAAAAAACATTTTTCCCATGTAGTTCACAATGACTTCCCATTACCTGAGGAAGCTATAATAGGAATACCTTTTCTCATGAAATTCCAAAGGTACGCCACCACCCCCAAATTTTTAATACTCGAAAAGGTCAAACTGCCACTACACACCGATGGAACCTATGTTCCTGGGATAACCGCAAAGGTGAACAGCATCCAGCTAGAATCCAACTTAGACGCAGACGTTTGGATCGAAGAAGACGAAAATGTACCGTCCGGAATTTACAGAATACAAAATGGGAAATTACGGGTACCTTTCTTCAATTATTCCGATAGGCGGATGAGAGTGACTATACCCAGTAACGAACCCATTGATAGGATAACAAAAATCTCAGAACAGGAAATAAAGAAAATTGAAAAGACTGCCGGTCGATCACATAAAAGGAAAAGAAAACAAGGTGGCTGATTATCTTTCCAGATTGTTTCCAATAAGAAAGGACCCATTACAGGAAGCTATAAAGAATGCCGAGATAAGCCCCGAGGAACTGGAATTCAGACTACCCGATATAGAAATTCTTGAGGCCTCTAACGTTGAAGCAGATTTGACAACTCCTCATCCGCATCAGTTAAACCTTGAGAAACCATCTCTGAAGAAAAAAACTGAAACCAAAGATAATCAACGAGGAGGGGTTAGCTGAACTCGATAAGGAAGCGGAGAGAGAAGGAATGCACTCAATACCGACGCGATAAAATCTCCCTGAATATGATTAAGAGTTATACGAGCAGTTCCAGAATTGGCTTAAGGAAAGAGGTGATAATAATGCCTTAAAGAAACCAAACGCAGGAGGATAATTGTGGAGAAAAATCCGAAAATGACCCTCGAACGATCAAAATCTAGAAATCCTACCAGTCTATAATGAAAGAACGTGGCTTACAAGGATTAACGAGATAGTAGCTGACTTTATGAATCGGAAATTGACAATAGTCAGATTACACTTTATGGATCCTACCATAACACCTTTAGAAAAAGTTAAAATTGAATAATTTTTCCATTTCTTTAGCCAAAAATACGAAAATTATTTAAATGTTTACTACTGCTTCTCACCGTTGAGCGAACTGACCCAACAAGAGAAACTCGAAATATTAAAGGAAGCACATGGCTCTATTTCTACTCAACATTTTGTTGAAAATAAAACCATCAACAAAGCCAAACAGTTGGTAGACGGGAAAAATATGAAAAACGATATTTGCGACTATGTAAAAAAGTGCCCCATATGCCAACTCCAGAAGACTACGCGAATTAAGAGACAGGCCGAAGCTATCGTACCTGACACACCTGTTAACCCAAATGATAAAGTCGCAATGGACATTTTTGGGCCCCTTCCTATCACAAAAAGTGGAAACGAATACATAGTGTACAAGATCAACTGACCAAATATTTTATGCTGATACCACTAAATGATACTAGGACTGAATCCATTATCGAGGGATTCTTCGATCATTTTATTTATATATTCAGAGCCCCGTAATCTATCCTACTTATCACCCCTAAAGTAACGGTAGTTTAGAAAGAGCTCACTCGGTGCTGAAAGATTTACTGAGAAGCTGTATGCAGGGCACACGAACCGAGTGGGACCAAGTATCAAAAATAATTACTCTCGCTTACAATACCACTAAGCAAGATGGAATTGGTATAAGTCCGTTCCAAGCCACGTTTGGCAGAACCGATGCTAATTTGCCGTCAACTTTGGCTACTACTCCCAATTTGAAATATCAGAACTTGCTCGATATGTGGAAAGAAAGGCATAAGCAGTACTTACAGAAAGCAAAGGAAAAGCGACAACTTCAGAAAGAGAAATACAAAAGGTACCAAGATTCCAAGATAATGTTACCGCAATCTATCTATGAAGCGGGAGACCTGGTCAAGTTCGTCAACCATAATGCGACTAACAAACTACCTGCAAGTTGGAAATGACCCGCAACCATAATCGAAAAGCTAGATAACAATAACTACATAATATTGTTTAACGCCGAAAGAACGAGAATTCACGCTAACCAGATTATGTCTTATTTTTTATAGAATAAAGATTTCGGCATTTCTGACAATTCTGACACAAATCTGGACAACGAAATGAAATTACACCGTGACACCTACTACGGGAAACATATTTATCGAGGAAATAAGAACAGCTTATCTTTACCACGGCACCTGGAAGCCAGTGATAAGCATCAATGATTCCAGCCTACAAGAAAGGTTAGATATAGTTCGCGATATAATGAGACTCGCGATTCGAGCGTGTAACTCAAACTGCGCTGAAGAAAAAGAGGTTAGATTAACAGGCGAAAGGTATAAGAGGGCCAAAAATAAACTTCAACTACTCAACCAGGTGATGGGTAACAAACGACAAAAAAGAGGATTAATAAACGCAATTGGGGACATAGCTAAGACACTGTTCGGAACTTTGAGCAATAACGACCTTGAGCATATTAATGAGGGGTTCGATCAATTATACATAGACAATAAAAATTTGGCTCAAGCCTTGCAGAACCATACCAAAATATTAAAAGTATTATTGGATTCTTCTTCGATTAATTGCAGTGAATTAAAAACTCAATTAAAACAATAAATTAATAACGCCGAACAATTCAGAAGAAGCCTGAATAATAATACGAGAAATGTATTCGTAACAACAAAAATTTTAACTTGTGCAATTTTAATAGAAGAATTAGCAGAAGATATTAATACATCATATTAGAAAAAGAAGAATACATTATTAACCACATAATCCCTATATAACAAAAAATACAAAATACTCACCTTGGCCTCGTTCCCGAACACGAATTTATACTTCAAACTAAAACTGAGTACATACCTACTGATAAATACACACTAAATAAATGTAAAGACTTAGCCAACTATAAAATTTGTCATCGAAATCAACCAGATTATAGACTAATAGAGACAGACGATTGCGACGCCAGTATAATTAAAAAATCACAAGAGGAAGCCAGGTGGTCCTTTTCGCCTTTTAAATTACACAGCGAAAGTTATATTTTAACCAACAAAGGGTACATAATACTACCTACGTGTAGACTTAACTTAGACCTCGTATGCAGAAACTAATTAACACCGGTAAAAATAACCGAAAATACTCTAGTTCAAGGACCAGGATGTATAATTTTGACAGGTAATGTACAATTGTATTTAGAAAGAAACTTAGAGTATAAAAAATCTTTTATAAGCAATATGTCATATAATGTACCTTACGATACAAATGTACTAGATATATTAGAGGACCATCTAATCACTCTACCTAGAGAAGTAAACGTCGATGTACTTAAACAAATGAGATTGAGTTTAGACGACACCGGGAATATGTTAAGTAAAATAGGGAGTCATCATCGATTTTCAACTTTTTCAGAGAAAGCTCTCGAATGGTTGAAATACCTAGGATATGCTAGTATAATATTAGTCACGCTATATACATCCTACAAATGCAGATTCTGGAAATTAATATCAAAATATATTCCGAAAAAGAATTGCGTATTCTATGTGAAGACCAACGTTCATAATGTTCCTTCGCCTACTGTAATTCACTCTAACAACCGTCCAGTAGAAGAAACACCTCTACACATAAAAAATAAAAAAGTTACATTTTATTAGAAGGGTTTAGGGACTAAACTCTGTTTACCAAGGGAGGTGTAACAGTGGCATACGCCCACGCATTTAGATAAGATAAAAGGGCTATATATTGTAGCGCTTTGGACCAGCGCACCAGTTCTTGTCAGACTTTTTTACTACTTAGAATAAAGAAACGTCGCTCTGACTACGTGTCAGCGCGACCCCTATTTTAAAACTAGAATCTCTTCTTGCCCCCGTTACACATGATCAGACGGATGGGCTGGTGTGAAAGGATTTAAAGTTGAATGTGGTAATCTTTCATCTAGTGATCTGAAATTATTATTTTTTCCAGCTTCCAATGTTAGAGTATAGTTACGATGTTTGATCTATAACTTTTTTCTATCGTATCTGCAACCAATGATTAGTAAAACATCCAAATATAAATTAATTTCATAACATTTAACTTTTAAAACAACAGTTAACTGTTTATATGTTATTCAAAATTCGATCAGTAAAAGAAGTAAGATGTCATTTGTAAATAGTTAGGACTAGATATTTAAAGTTTATGTGATAGGTCACTCATTCAAACTCTAGTTACTACTTTTCGAGTTTGGGTGGCAGAACACATGACACGACACCAACAATGCATAGGGAGGTGCTACGCCTTACCACTCATTCATGAACATAAACCACGAAGCTACGACCCTGTTAAAAATCATATTAATTCTGATAGACGAATGTATAATAAATTTAATATCTCAAATATATGAAATCTTTATTACTAGCGTATATATTAAATTTCATATTATAACATTGTCATTCTCTAACCGGGGAACGATTTTCGGCTTTACTAATATTCCTGATTTTGATAATCATAGAATTGGGCTAATTTTAAACACCTTTTGTTTATTTCAACAACATTTTTATAAAGTATAGTAATATTAATGTTGCATTTCATAATTATCTCAATAATATTGATTGCCAAACCAAATTATAACCAATACTTGTAAGACATTAAGATTAGCCGTAACTGTATTATTGTTAAACTGGATGGACAAAGAAACTCTAATTCTGTAAGATAAATTCTTACTCTTATAATAGGGGTTTCGGTATCAGGAGTATGCATGTATGTATGTATGTATATATATATATATTTATGTATGTATGCTTGTATGTATGCATGTATGCATGCATGTATGGATGCATGTATGTATGTGTGTATGTATGTGTCCCTGCGAGTACAATAACTTTCGAAAGAATTGCCAAATTGGATTGGCCTTTGGTATGCTCTTTTAGGGTCCAAAATTAAAGGTCAAGTTCGTTGGCCAGCCATTTTCGATGAAAGTTCAGGAAGTGAAGGCATTTTGAAAATCTTTGCAACCTATTTTTTCAAAATCCAAACATTCACTGTACGGTTATTAGTAGTACTCGAATAGGCAAACAATTTTCCCTTATGAATTTTTTTTTCTGACAACAAATGAATCTGCGACTATGCGAGATACGACTCAAGAGAAATAGATAAAAATTGAGCACGCTAAAAAGATCTACTAATTTGTTATTATTTATTCTTTAATAGGGCGCATAGTTCTTGGTTTATTTGTAAAAACAGCATTAAAATAGAACAAATATTTTATGATTCATTTTTTGATAGAATGCGTAGTTTTTTTGTTTTTTTTTACCGTGAAAAAGAACATTGGCAATAAAAAAATCCAATTTTTTTAAAAACGATGCAAGGTACGAAAACACATATATTGAATAGAAATTTTGCATTCAAAAAAGATCTACAAATTTGTAATAAACTTTTTTTATAAGAATACGTTCAATATGAAAAAAGAAATATCTTCTTGAAAAAGTGGCACAAGCAACAAGAACATTTTAACTAAACAGTTGTTTTGCCTAAATTAAATCTACCAATTTTCTTCCAGCCACTTTACGCTTAGATGCGTTTTTTTTTGAAATCGTAAAAAGTAACTTGAAAAGTAAACAGATTAAATTTATGGGAAACATTTTCGTCGTAGCTCAGAATAAAAATTAGAGTAAAATGAGAAGCACATATTTAAGTAATCACAAAAAAATTTGTATTTACATTATTTTGCAATATCTAAATAATCAATACGAGCCCGAGGTACAGAAATAAATATAATATACATTTGATATAATAGTGCTGAACCTAACGAAGAAAAGTTAAAATTTTGGACAAAATCGAGTGCGAAGCACGAGATACGTGATGAGCATGTGGTCTTTAAGGCTGAAGGAGCTCTAACAAAAAAGAATTCTCAATCACCACATTACCTTCAGTTTCAAAAAGTCTGTGCACAAATGTGGAGCAACTACAAAAGCCGAGCTTGTGGTACGAGCTGAATATATTACCCATCACTTAGT
>NC_046659.1:31017055-31018916 GCF_010883055.1 Belonocnema kinseyi | reverse complement strand
ATAAGGGCATCCGCAGGATTTCGCCGGGAGCGGGTGCTAATCTGAAAAATTGCACCCGCTTCCAGCGAAATCGCGGTAAAATTTTAGCCACAACCACGTCTCACAACCGTAGGATTGGTGGCTATAGTCTGTAAAGGAATCAATACGACGATCCAGCAAAAGCCTTGTGCACCCTAACAACACGGAGTGACCCAAGGACAACCGCCTTCTGCATTTTTCCCCCAAGTGTTCTAGCATATTGTTGACACGCAGGGATGTTTTTTAGGCCATTAGCAAGTGAAAGCTTCGCACCTACAAGAGCGCCGATGATAAGGACGATCAGTTTACACAGAATATTTTTGGTACAATCGTTGCAACTCCCTTATAAGGTCTCGATACCTCTCTTTCTTTTCATTCTCCTTGGCTATGATGTTTTTGTCAGCTGGTGCCGTAAATTCGATAACGAACATGGTTCGCTTCTCGAAGTCAAGAAGAACCATGTCAGGCCTCGAGTGAGCAACAGAAACAATTGTCGAGAATATAAAGTTCCAGTATATGCGGCACTTCCCATTCTCGACAATTGAGTCAATTTCCCTAGGAGCATTTAGAGGAGCGATATTAAGGTTAATGCCGTAGGAGTGACAGAGATGGTAAAAAAGCACTCTTAGTGCCGCATTGTGCCTTTGAATGTAGGTCGTTCCTGCGTGAGTTGGACAACTAGATAGTATGTGAGCTAAATGCTCGGGGTGTGCATGGCACGCCCTGCAGCTATCATCGGGAATATCTTGGCTCAAAATGTGGCGACGGTATGTTAAGGTGGAAATGATACCGTCTTGGCATGCAAGGATGAAACCCTCCGTACCAGACTTTAATCCGGGAGATTTAAGGAAAGCAAACGTTAGCTCACAAGACATTGACTGATCCTTCACATTTCTGTGGAAGATACCGTGCATCCTTTTATCGAGGAGCTGTTCACGAAAGTTTTTCTCTTGTGCTTTCTTAATCCGGGCTTTTAGGAGTGAGCACTCGAGATAGATAAGATTTGATGCATTTCGCTCACCCCTAATACTGAAGTCAAGTCCGAGTGTTTCAGCAGCCTCCTCCGCTGCTTTGTACAGAAATGCTCCTTTGCCCACTTCTTCGTGATTCCTGACTATTTTAAGAAGAGGGTCTCTTCCATTTCCAACTCTATGTGCTTAACCCAGAATAATCCTGTTGTGAAGACATTCAAGACTCAATATTCCGCGACCCCCTTGACGGCGTGAGATGTACAGTCGCGGAACGGAAGACTTAAGATGCATGCTTTTATTCATGTGCATAACCTTTCTTGTCCCGATATCAAGAGATCTGAGCTCGTTCTTCGTCCATGGAACTACTCCAAATGAATAGAATAGTACCGGGACGGCAAGCATGTTCGTTGCAGATACTTTGTTCCTCGCCGACAGTTCGGAAGTCCAAATCTGTCGGATGAGAGGTTTGGATCTGCTTCAGAGAGTATCCTTTATAGATGTCACATCCTGAATGCGGCTCTGTGGCACGCCCAGGTATGTATAAGTCTCTCCAGCGCAAAGGTGTCGTATGGCGCTTCTATCAACGAGCTCAGGATCTTCAGGGATGCCATTAAGTTTTCCTCGCATCAAATAAGCCTTGGCGCATTTTTCTAACCCAAATTCCATTCCAATTTCCTTAGTATATCGTTCGACAATCCCCAGAGCTAGATGCAGTTGCTCTCTGTTTTCAGCATAGATCTTAAGATCGTCCATGTAAAATACCTGAGTGTCCTTGTACTTTCGATCTGCAGTTTTGCCGCACAAGTACCCGTCGGAATGGCGCAGTGCTAGAGATAGTGGCAATAATGTAAGGCAAAAGAGGAGTGGGCTCA
>NC_046659.1:31014337-31016955 GCF_010883055.1 Belonocnema kinseyi | reverse complement strand
GATAAGTCTATGGGATGTCGAATCGAAAGCTTTCCGATAATCAATCCTGGCCATCGATAGGTCACGCTGGTAGAATGCTGCATCTTTGCAGACACATCTATCAATGAGCAGGTTCTCCCGACATCCGGCTATGCCTTTCTTTGAGCCTCGTTGTTCATACGTTTCTTGCCACATAGGTTCAATTTCCCGAACAATCCTATCATTTAGGATAGCTGTGAATATCTTATAAAGCGTGTTCAGACAAATTGTTGGCCTGTAGTTCTTCGGGTCAGCTAAGTTGCCTATTTTCGGTAGGAGTATTGTGCGCCCTTCCACCAACCACTCTGGAATCGGATCTTCCGACTTCAAATATGAGGTGAAAATACGGGCCAAATGCTGATGAGTTGAAGAAAACTTCTTCCACCAAAAGGTTTTGATACAATCTGGTCCCGGTGCGGAATAGTTCTTCATCCCTCTTAATACTTTTTTCACCTCCACGGACACATTTTCATCTCGCAAAAAAATATATATATACATATACATATATATATATATTTTTTTTTTTTTGCGAGATGAAAATGTGCCCGTGGTGCAGGTATATTTTTTTATGTTTTGAGCCCTGGCCTCAGTGACACAGACTTTCTCAATTGAGTTTTCTATCGCATGTCGTTCAACATCGCAGTTGTAGTGTCCTATATCTTCATCTCCAAATTGTCTCCTAAAATAGTCTCCGAAAGCCTCTAGTATTCCGTCTGCATCATATACCACCCCCCCCCCTACTATTTCTCATGTTGACAAATTCTGTACTTTTGTTTCCTTTCATTTTTTTATAAAGCAGTTTCTTGCTTCCTTCAAAGTCGTTTTGTATTTTCGTCTCTTCTTCTGCTCTAATTGTATCTTTGCGTTCCTTAACTGGTCGTGTGAGTATCCTGATTTCGTGTCTACAATCATTTCTATGTCTATTTCTTTCCTCATTGCTAAGACCTGCCATGTTCAAAGTTCTCTTGTACGCTTCTCTCTTTTATTTTTGGGCAGCCTGAATTTCATCATTTCACCACGCATCACCAAACATTCTTCCTACAGCTGCCCCGACCTAAGTTAGTTTTTGAAATCAGAAGGTAATGATCAGTACTGCATTCAGGACCTCTCATGACCCTTGTATCAGATTTATATTAATCTTGCATTCGACACAATCTATATTAAATAGGTTAGTATCCTCTGCGTGTGCAAAGTGGCTCTTAAAATTGTTTATTTATAGTAAAATAAAGTACAAAAACGATTTTATTTTAAAGTTTTATTTTAGAAATGGAAAATTATGGCATATTTCATAGGGTAGCTGAACGAATAACGGAACTTTTATCAGATTCTCAGCTATGTATATCAAAATACTAAAAGAAAATCAGTTTAAAAAAGAAACAAATATTTTAAGGTGTAGGGTTTGTTTTTTATCAAAATTACTAACAATAGATGAAATTCTTCATATTATTTTACATATAATTTCTCACTTATATTTTAAACATAAAAAAGAGTTTTTAATATTAATCTCTATTCAATTGAAATGTGTATTTATCAACTAAATCAATGTCAAATAATTAAAATATGGCAACAATTGAAGAAAAGTTTCATGATTTATTGGGAAAAATTGTTTAAATGAGAGTGCTAAAATATTTCTGCAGCTATTGTAGCCATTCTTATGAGTATTATTATTAAAATCCGCCCGCTAATCGAGCACATTCTCGTTTTTTATTTTGTAATATTATTTTTACGATTAAAAAAAATTCGCTAAAAAATTGTAAATCATTTTGAGATGAACAACATTTTCTGGCAACATTTTTTTGGATATTGCATAAGGTAGAGTGTGGTTAAAAGTGCTGCGGGAAAAAAGTTCCACATATTATAATATGTGGAGTTTTAATAACTTATATATGTTTTAATGCAACAATCAAAGAAATACCTATTTTAGTTTAGACTCAGTGTTATGAAAAGGCAACGTTTACCACTT
Organism: Belonocnema kinseyi; assembly: GCF_010883055.1. Classification (NCBI taxonomy): domain Eukaryota; kingdom Metazoa; phylum Arthropoda; class Insecta; order Hymenoptera; family Cynipidae; genus Belonocnema; species Belonocnema kinseyi. The sequence continues at coordinate 31,014,974 of NC_046659.1, read as the reverse complement.
TTGACCGAGCACTACAAATTATTTCTTCCTTTTTTACCGTATGTGTTACGTTTTCTCCACTACACTTTTAACCCCACTATACCCTACTGTAACCGAAAAATGGAATTCAAATTTTCGCTGCAGCGAACTTGCTGTTAGGCGTTTTCGCTGGGCATTTGTGACGATATCGTGTACTATTTTACAAAGTACATATTTGTGCCACTTTTAATGAATCTATCTAAAAAAATTCACAAATCTTCTTTCATATATATAGAACAACTTTCTGATTAGAAGGTTTTTTAAATCTGAAGTTCCTTTGATAATTTTTGTCGGCGAAACCAGAAAACCGTAGCTACCGACTACAGAATGTACTTTATATTTATACTAAGTTTTATATAGTTTTTTAGTCATATTTGGCCGAAAGATGACAATTTATGTTTTAATCACTTATTGATATTTGGATCATTGTTTTAATTTTGACATTTTCATTATTAAAACTATTCATCGGACGAAAAAATGTAAATTGAAAAAAAAATCCGGCTTGTTACCATCTGCAAACCTACAGTCTGTCAAGTTAAAGCGTGGGTAACTTTTTTGGTAAAATATTTTATTTAAACGCATGTTTCTACATGGAATTACATTTGTCAAGGTGTCGAGC
>NC_046659.1:31010475-31014237 GCF_010883055.1 Belonocnema kinseyi | reverse complement strand
TTGGCAGATGGTAATAAAGCCTTTTTGTAGATTTCCACCATTTTCTCCGCGTTCAGGTTGTAGGTGAATAGGTGCAATCTCCCAAACCCATGTTTCGAGAAATGACCCCAGAGATTTTTGGTCTCTTTATACCGCTTTACCCACTTGCTGACGAACGACGATGATTTTCCCAAGTACTTTGCAGCTTGATTGTGAGACAATTTGGGACCTTTTGGGTGGGAACAAAGGAACACAGCCTCGAAGCGCGAAGCGTATACGGAACTCATTTTTTGTAACGTGGTAACAAGATGAGAATTGAAAGCAAACTGAATATTAAATCAAAAAGCATGAAAGAGGGAGCTCTTCTTAATATTTTGACACCAAAATCATGTCGATACACCTTACCGACTGCGAGTAAAGCCACCCACGCTTTAACTTGACAGACTGTATATTAGAAAAACAACTTATTTTGCAAATTAAAAAGTTTTAACGATTTCATTTAGCGTTCTCTGTAACGCCGGGCGAAATATTGAATCCGAGAACTCAATTTTGCGACTTCACATTTTTTCATATCTTGCATAATTCGGTTGTAAAATGAAATTCTTGACTACTAGTCCACAGACTACCCTAGATTGAACTCAGCTCATAATTTTGTAATCAACCTCTATGTTTGACAAATCGAAATTTGCTCGGGTGTTTAATGGACACTTAAGTAGAAAACGAATAGTGCTGCATAAACGTGACTAATACTATATCTTTCAAAAAAATATTTACTTCTGTTTTGATATTTCATCAATAAAGCAAACACGTTTATTCACGTAATGATCTATATTTTTTTCTAGATCCTTATCAAATGTTCGGTGCGACAAGCAGTCGTCTTGCAAGCTCAGGTTCCGGTCAGATTCAACTTTGGCAATTTCTACTGGAACTTTTATCAGACTCCAGTAATGCAGCATGTATTACGTGGGAAGGAACGAATGGCGAGTTCAAGCTGACAGACCCCGACGAAGTAGCCAGGCGATGGGGAGAGAGGAAGTCCAAACCCAACATGAACTACGACAAATTGTCTAGAGCTTTAAGGTGAGTAGAGCAATTCTCAAATTAAATCCTAATCGATGTCATCGACATCTACAAGTCCTTTTATATCTTATTCATGTGAAAAGAGAAGAGAGACAATAAAATACTTTCACTATTTTTGCTTAACCTAAATATTATTTCCCACCTACAACAAATTTTTAAGTCATGTGTTTGCATTGCCTTCAAATTTGTAGTTATTTTGTTAATTCGATGTTAGTCCAATCACAAATCTGTAGACCTTTCTTATTCTTACCTTTTAAACTATAGATGGTGAAATTTTCAATCGCACCCATATTTCTATTTTCAAACAGCCATAACTTCCTCTTAACATATGCGCATTGAAGTTTACAGAGTTATTTGTAAATTTCTTTAACGCGAAATTTTCATATAATTTTTTTGACATTTTAAAAATTTTTTTCCCGTATATTTTTTTAATAACGTGAAGGAAAGCTTCGTTTTTTCTGACGAAATCCCACAATGATCAAATGTATATCCCAATAGAGTATATCCGGCGTGTTGCCGATGACAGTATGACTCCTGGCTTATACTATCCTAGAACTAATAGTTTTCGCAGTTTCGTGATGAGAGGAGTCGCCTTCCCGAAAGAGAGGCTGTACTCAGTCAAACGTGACAAACTGCCTGAGAGCCGTACTCTCAGCACGTTAGTTCATCAGGTTGCGTCATGCGACCACATAAGCTACCAATAAATGACGCCCCCGTGCCCCTACTCACCCGCGCAGACGACATCCATGTAACCACCTCACCGATTGACCGATACCCGCGCGCATGTTGAGCTGGGTCCTTCTGATTTATACGTCCAAGCAAATTAACTGATAAATAACCACAGATTATGAAAAATTTCCAAAAATTTCCATAATGTCTATTTAAAATATTAGAATTTTTCCTAAAATGTGTGAAAAATCTTTTAAACCAAAAAAAAATGCTTGAAAATCTTGAATATGTTTATATATATTTTTTATATGCCTTTTGAATTGTTTTAGAATCTTTTGAAATTTTCTTCAAAAATTAATATATTTGAATAAAAAATCACCCAATGGTATCCCAGGAATGTTAGAAATAATTTTGAATGTTCTTAAGATTAAAATTATTTTGTCATCTTTTCGAAATTGAAATCTTCTAGGTCCTTCAAATGAATCTTATCTTTTTTCATGAATCTTATCGTAAAAATTTTTTTTTAAAAAGTTTAAACAACCACCGCAAAGTTCCACTGGAATCAACTGTCATCTATGAAAATGACATTGACGCCCCTCTAAAAGAAGATGCTGTTCGCTGTCACATGACAATTTCAAGATGAGATAGTAAATCTAGTTTTCCCGTTAGTCAACTGAGGACATCGACAGGGCGCAATGGTGGGCTACTGCATTTCGGTAGACATAACAGTCAATTGATAGGTTCTCTCGGCAGCCTGTTACACCTTTTCGAGCCACGTTGTTTGTACACCTTTCTCCACACTGGTTTAATTTTTTAAACAATCATGTAAGAGTATAATGCGTCTTAACATCAGTCACTGTAGAATGGACATCTCCGATTCCAAATATGAAGTGAAGATAAGGACCATGAACGACTTATCAGATGTTATGTAATCAATCACACTTTGAACACGAGAAGCATTGTGTCTAGCCCATACAATCTTCTTGTTTAGTTGATGCCACCGTTCTTTGGTGTTTCGCTCCATCGCCGGCTTCAGCATTCAAATGGAACCAGCCAAAGCTCTCGCTTGATATCCTCACGAAAGAAGGCACCTATTTAGCTAGATCTTAGGGCTTACGATGATACTTATTGTAAGGATTGAAAAGTATATTAGGCACTTCTAAGAGATTGTGCTTTAAATTAAATGGAATAACGCTTCCATCAATTGACAGATCACGTTAATAATTTCAGCTTCTTGTATGATATTGGTGCAATTGCAAGATTTGCAAGATTTGCTTCAAAAACGTACAAATTTAGCAGCAGTATTGGGCACAGATCAAGATGGAGACGTTGATGCCATTAAAATGTATGACGAGCTCATGGCTTTAGCAGAGTTAATAGAACCAAATTCTTCTCCTGTTAAGGTCCTACAATTCATAGCCAGAAATGATTTCTTCACCCCGAACGTTTGAGTTGCATTGCGCATATTGTTACTTACGTTCCACAATGTAAGAAGAAAGGTTGTCAAGACTCGGTATCATCGCAATTGAAAACATACTCGCAAGAAATTTGAATTTCAAAGACGTAATTAAAGCTTTTGCTTTATCATTTTCTTTGTTTACGTAAATGAAAGAAAATTCACAAAAATTATTTTTAAAAACCTTGTAGTTTAATTGTGCGAAAGTTCTTATTCAACTAGTTATATATATATACATATATATACTTTTTAACGTAAAATTTTCCGCTCTTTCGATTGCCAAGGTCAAAAATGGGACATTTCATTTTCAAAAAAAGGTGACGTTGAAATAACTATGAAGGTCATGGGCAAGGTCAAAAATAAGGTGACCACTGGATTCCTCGTTGAAAGTTACTTCAAGCATTACCTCAACCTTTACAACAAAAATTGTACCTAAGGATTTATTCGGCTGTCTTGGGACTTTTTGGACACCATGTATATGGGGCATTGTTCCTCAACTGCCCCAACTCAAAAAGTCATGTTTTTCGATTGTCTCTAAATTCTGGGAATATGTTCGCCTACCCAACAGTAGTTAATCC
>NC_046659.1:31006605-31010375 GCF_010883055.1 Belonocnema kinseyi | reverse complement strand
CACATAAGAATGTCATTGGCGTATAATACAGGTTGCATACAGTTTGGTAAGCCCCAGCGTGTCCACGCTATATATATTTTTTAATTTTTGCTCTTCTGAGAAATGCCGCCCCCTCGAACCTCGCGCCCCGTGCAAATGCCTAGTTTGCCCATGCCTAGAACCGGCGCTGAGTATAAGAGTTTCACTGCATTTAGAAGAATCTTCAAACACTTATTTCTCTACATCTTTCATAACGATTTCAGCTAAAATAGGAGGGAAAACTGATCCTCTGGGATTTGCAATCTTTTTTTAATAGAAATTATTATTGAACTTCAAATATACCTAATGAAAAACATATTTAATAGCACCAAGAAAATGTTGTTAAGGAATTTAAGTAGTAATTTTAATCAAGTGCCATCGTTTTTATTGCATTTTAAGCTCTTTGTTAAAATTTTTTTGAAAACATAGCTATTACATCAAAAGAGACAAAAATGTAATCAAACTGTATCATTACATTGTCAATTAACTTCAATAAAGCATAACTATTTTTTATTGATTTTATTTTAGTTTTCTATTGGTTTTTTAATAATACTTTACAATAACTCTTCCAATTTTTTAGTTGGAGAACCTATTTTTAAAATAACTTGTTTTGAAGGGTGGGTAGTCTTATGGGCTTTAACAAGGCCGTATACTAAGGAAAGATTAGTACTGGTTGTATCAATATCACATTTTGCAATTTTATTGCCTAGAAATTTATTAGTTCTCATTCTATATAAAATTTTAAAAGACTCCTTTTGAAGCATTTCGGTGGGATATTTTGGAATGAATTAAAAACCGTTTTTATCATAAAAATATTCAACACTATAAAAGTTACAACAATAGTTTTAAAAATTATTTGAATTATTACGAACAAAAACACTATTGAAAACTTAAGTATCTTTCTTCTTTCCACAACAATTAAAAAGATCAACAGTACTAGATGTTATGATTGTTGATAATGTTTAATGTAAATAATGTGAAACTTTCATTTGAAAATTATAATTTTGACGAATATTTAAAAATTAGAACCGAAATCATTTTAAAAAAAAATTAAAAATGATTTTCAAAAAAGAGGGTTATCAGATATTGCAATAAATTACTGGATAAAGTCTATTAATAGAACATTTATTTAAGAGAGAATGGAGTTTTTAACGATACCCCTCATTATATAGCTATACTATGACCGATGTTCAAGAAAAACATTTAAATTAATATATTAAAATAAAATAATATTTTCACTGAAACCAAAAGATAAGTCGGGTAAAAGCTATCACAGGATTCCCATCCAGCCCCTTAACCCTGCCGTCGGGAGGTCTATTGTTTCGGCCGAGTCGAGCCCTGGCGGTACAGTTTTTTTCAACAAGATGCAAGGTTCGCACTGCGAACCCTACACAGTACCACTATCGCGATACACTAGGAAGAGAAAGAGAGACACTAGGAAAAGGAAGGAAACACAGTGCAGGACTACATATTAAGGGGCCCCGTAATCTTTTTTGATTGAACATTGAATAGTTTGGTTGAAAATTCATCTCTTGTGGACACTGAAACAATTTCATATTATAAATTAATTTGGAATTGTTACAAATTTTTTTTTCATTTGATACTTTAATTATTTGTAACTAAAAATATTTTTTTTTCTTTTAAAAATTCATTGTATGTATTCAAACAATACATTATGCCTTCCTCATTGGGGATAGAAATACATTAATGGCTTCTAAAATACTAAGATATTCATATTCAGGAGACATTTTTTGGACCATTTGAACAAAATTTATCTCGGGGACCTATTAGAGCATACAAAAGTATTAGTGGCGACTTGTTTATAGCGGCGACTAGACTAACAGAGTCTGGGCCAATCCCTTAGCTGTATTTCAAACATTCGCTTCTGTTATTGGCCGCTGTCGTTATTGGCCACTTAGCCTATATAACATTTTTAAGAATAATTTTATAATAATCAAAATAATAAAAGACTTATCAGTTTGGTTTTTAATTATGCATTTAAAAATTATTTCATATAAAGTTATAAAACAACCCTATTACAGAATTATCACAAAAAATATTTTTTAAACGTTCTAATTATGTATTACCCCCCCCCCCCGCTTAGAAACTAGATCGGTTTTCACAGTCGTGCACAGTATTTCCTTCCTTTTCCTAGTAGCTCCCTTTCTCTCCCTAGTGTATCGCGATGGTGGGTACTGTGTAGGGTTCGCAGTGCGAAGCTTGCATCTTGTTGAAGAAGACTGTACCGCCAAAACAATAAACCCCCCGACGGCAGGGTTAAGGGGCTGGATGGGAACCTTGTGATAGGTTTTACCTGATAAATCCATTAAAACATAAAGAAAATATTATAAATGCATGAGTTATATATTAAGGTAATCAATAATACATAATGTGATTATGCACATATTTTTATATATGACATCTTTTTCAGATAACTTTTGTATATAGGTAACGACGGTGTAACAAACTTATTTTTGATACTTTTTAAGGTCGCTTAATAAATTAGAAAAATATGTACATCCCATGAGCAGCTTTTTTTTGATAAGTACCTACACCGTAAAAAAAACTTTGAGCATATTTACAATCAGCCAGTAATTATACGTGCAATGTATTTTAACATTACCATATATAACCTGATTAATTTACGATACAACAGTACTTATTTTCAATCCAGTCTCATATTAACTTCAGGTAGAAATATGAAAATAAAACGAAGGTAGTTCTATTTGCAATCGACTGTAAAATTTCTACGTCCGATGGTGGAAATTATTCGATCGGCGTTGGACATGGTCCATTTTCACAATACTTGTAGTCTTGCGCGCGCCTATTTATTTTTTTATGAAAAAGAATAAACCAAAAGCCTATCTTTTCTATGTTATGCATATTTAATGAATGTTACAAAATTTTATTATACAATAATATAAGGCACCAAGGGATGAGTTCTGTACCTGAAACTGTAATTAATCTTTTACTATATAATAGGATTTCAACTAATTTTATATTTTTTGGTAGAACGCAAATTTCAGCCAATTGTCGAATCTCTCGGGCTTGGTTCGTCTCCCACTGTCCCCTGGACTTTTCACATTAAAGTTTATGAAAAACATAAATTTTTTCTTTAAAATTAAACTAATAATTATTATATTTCAAGTGACCTTGAAATTAATAAAATTATTTATTAAAAGTAACACTTTAAACAAATAAATACTTGAAAACTTATCATGTGGGATGAAAGTGTTGTGAAAAATGTAGTTTATTGTGATAGGTAGAGGGGAAAGGTGTTTCTGTTTTACAGGAAAATAGTCTTTTGACTTAAAATGTTAACAATTAGAAAAATTTGTTTTATTTCCTAACTGACAATTCTTTATTTTTAAAATTTCATCTTTCTAGTTGAAAAATGCATAGTATTAGTTACAATTCTTTTCTTTTTATTTCTGAATATCCACCACTACATTTCCATTGAGAATTCTTTTTTTTTAATGCAACTCTTTTTGGTTAAAGATTAATCTTTTTTGTTTAAAAACTTGGCCATTCAGTTTAAAATTCATATTTGTAGGTTGAAAATTTAACTCTTTGGTTAAAAGTTAAAGTATTCAGTTGTAAATGCAAATCTTTCATTAAGAAGACAAATTTTCAACGAATTTTCAACCAAATAGTTACCAGGTGTATACATATGAAACCGGTATTGCCATTTAGCGGCCAGTAGGCACACTTGTAGGCACTGTCGGAACTTACCATTTGTGCTAATTGGCGTA
>NC_046659.1:30979906-31006505 GCF_010883055.1 Belonocnema kinseyi | reverse complement strand
GCGAGGGCGCATACTTTGAATAAAATATTTGTTATCATTCTCTTGAAATAAATGTGTTTTTTTCTTGAAAAAATACCGGTTTCATATGTATACACCTAGTACATTTGCATCCAAAAGCATAACATTTTAACAAAATAGTTTAACTTTCAAATAAGTAGACACATTTTCAACCAAAAACTAAAAAATATGATTATTTTAAAAGAATAACAGCTGAATTGAAACAAAAAATGCATTTCAAGAAATTTCTTACATTTTTAGCCAGAGATAAATTTTTAACTAAAATAATTAATCTTTAACCAAAAAAATGAATTTTTTAAAGGTCGTTCAACCTTCAAACAATCAGAGAAAAGCTTAACAAAAAAGTATAATTTTCAACAAAAGAGTTAAATTTTCAACTAAAATGATGAATCTTCAACCGAAAAAATATCCATGTTTACTCGATTAGTTTAACATTTAACCAAGTAGTCGAATGCAAAGAAAAAAGTAAAATTTTAAGCGAAATAATTGAGTCCTCAACAAAGAAGCTTTAACAGAATATGATTCACAACTACCAAATTACAGTTGTAGATGTTTTAATCTTTAGTTTTAAAAAGTCTGTGCACAAATTTGGGCGATATACAAAGGCCGAGCGCGAGATGCATATATTATCGAGCGCGAAGCTCTAGAACTAAAAAAGAAAAATATCTACAAAATTGTTAAGTTTTCAACCCAAAAAGGCAAGTTTTCAAAAAAATAGTTGAATTTTCAACCTAAAGGGATACATTTTTATTTTGTTCATGTTCAGTAAGAAAATCAAGTTTCTACCCAAAGAAAAAAAATATACCCAAATAATATTTTTTAAAATAAACCCCAAATAAATATTGTTGAATATATTCAACCAAAAATGTGAAAAAACTGTTCCCTTATAGTTTAAAAATCAAGTCATTGGTTGAAAATTCGTCTTTTTTGTAAAACATTAATCCTATCGGTTAAAAATTAATCTCTTGAACGTAGAAGTTTTTGTATAACGGAACAATAGTTCTCTAAAAATTTAAACTAAAAACAACATAATTCCCTTTCTGATCGATTCGGCGACTTGAAGTACAGAACCAGCTTAATGTTAAATGGATTCGATCTCCTTTGAATTAATTTTTATAATACTGTTTTTTTGTTGAAAATTAATATTTTTAACAGAAAATTGAACTATGACATTTTTGGTAAAAAATTATTTTTTTTAATTACACTATGGTTTTTTTTAGTTAAAAAACTAACTAATTATTTTAAAAAATTTTATTTGGTTAAAAATTCGTCTTTTTTAGTAGAAAATTAATCTTCTTGTTTGGAAATTCATCTTGCTCATTAAGGACTCAACAATTTTTCCGACAATTCGTTTTTTTTCAAAATTAATTTATTGACGTGAAAATTTAACTTTCCATTTTTGGTAAAAAATGTATTAATATTTTTAAATACAATCTATTTTGTTAAAGAACTCAGCATTTTTTTCATTACACTTCTTTAAATTGAAAATTATTTTTTTAACTAAGAACTGAACTATCACATTTTTCGTTGAATAGTTCATAATTGAAGCTTCTCATCTGTTTCGGTTTAATACGAACCTCTTTGATTGAAAATTCAACTATTTTCTTTAAATTTATATTTTTTGATTTAAATTAATTTCTATAGTGGTAAAATCTACTTATATTACTTTTGGTCGAAGAATGATATTTTCTAGTTAAATATCATATATTTGTTTGAAACTTTCTAGATTATGTAGAAAATTCGTAATTTTTGATAGAAAAGTAATATTCTTGGTTGAAAATTAATATTTTTCATTAAGGATTCAGTTATTAAAAAAATTCCTTTTCAGTTTATCAAAAATTAATGTCTTTAAAAGAAATTTTGATTTTACTATTTTTGGTTAAAAATTGATATTTTAAATTAAAAATTGACGTTTTTTAATTATTAGTTCAATTTTTCTGTTTTGGTAGAAAATTAATCCTTTTGGTTTTAAATCAATCTTTTTTCGTTAAAAATTGAACTATTTGGAAGCAAATTCATATGTTTTGATACAGTATTTGGAAATTCAGAATTTTGTTGAAAATTCGTCATTTTTGGTAGAAAAATAAACTTCTTAATTGAAATTTTATCTTTTTTCGAGGATTATATTATTTTTTTAAAAATTCTTTTTTTTTGTAAAAAAATAATTTATTTAAGAGAAAATGTGATTATACCATTTTGGACAGAAAAAGTATATTAAAAAAAATTGATCTTCTTGTTGTTAAAAATTCAATTTTTTAAACCGTCATTTTTAGATAGGAAATTAATCTTCGCGGTTGAAAATTCATCTTCTTCATTGAGGGTTCAATTATTTTTTTGAAAATTCCTTCATAGCTACTCAATGATTAATTTATGTAAGATAAGATTATATTATATAATTTTTGGTAGAGAACTGATATCTGAAATTAAAAATGTATCTTTTTTAGTTGAAAATTCAACCATTTGTTTGAAAATGCGCATATTTCGATAAACATTCGTGTTTTTTGGTTGTTTGAAAACAAATCGTTTTTTGTAGAGAATTAACTTTATGGGTAGAAAATTAATCTGTTTTCATTATTTTTAACATTGATGACTAAAGTCGATTTTTTGTTGTCTTACATCGGAAAAAATTCTTGCATGATTTACTATAAAAAATGTTATCGCTGAGAGATTCTGCTAAATAATGTATAGAACCTAACTGATTTTATGTGAATTCTATCTTATTTCAAATACGTTCTATAATATTGTTCTTAGATTGAAAATTAATTTAGTTGACAAAAATTTACATCTGTATAAGGTTTCTTGCAATTTATAATAATAATTTTCGTACAAACAGATTATTTGAAAAATAACAAAAAAGGAATAAAGTAATAAAAAATTTAATATAATTACATGTATGTCACTAACAAAATAATGTGTAAAGAACTTTTTTAAATTGAAAATTGTTTCATTTAATAAAAAATTGATGACAAAACTTTTTCGACTACATTTTTATTGTTTTCTGATCAATTGTACTTCGTTAAAATGAAATAGATGTTTTAAGATCACTGAAATATTTATCAATTGATCTTAATAAAATTAAAGTAAAGTATTGTGTGTCGAAACGTTTGAAACAACTTAATTAGTTTTAATTCACCTGGCACTAAAGCCAACAACTTGCATCAATAATTTCGACAAAATTCTATTATTAATTTTTTTTTAATTTTAATAGAAAATTAATATTTGTGATAAAAAATGTATCTTTCTTGTTAAAACTTCTAATGTTTAGTGTCAAATTCATTTGCTTTTGTTAAATTTTGATAAACACTGTAGAAAATTTAATTTTTTCGATTGAATATTAACTTTTATAAACTAAAAACTGCATTATTCTATTTTTGTTTAAAATTTGTAATTTTTTATTGAAACTTGATCTTTTTTGGTTAAAAATTGAATTATTTTTTTGAAAATCCATGTATTTTGTTAAAAATTAGTGTTTTTTGTTAGAAATATAATACTTCTTCCTTGATAATTCATCTTTTTGATTAAAAACTCAACTATTTTGTTGTAAGTTCCTTTTGGTTGATCAAAACCTAATTTCTCGCCGACCATTAGGTGATAATTAAGGGGGACACCCCGTGTGTCCGGTCGAAAAAATCGATTTTTTGTTATTGCCTAAATTTATTCTTACACATGTATAGAATATACTCGTGAAGCGATATTCCAATATTCGAAGTAATTGGAAAGCTCCAGCTGTTAGAACGACTAGGTTTACTTCATTGTTTAAAGCGTTCTTGAGCTTTCAAACTCGTTTTTCTCGAAACCACGTTTTTCGAATTGGCCGGCATGATATCTCAAAAACAGGTTAACCTATTGCTTTGAAATTTGTAAGGTAGATTCAGCACTCGTGTACGCATCGCCTGAAGTTGTATAATTAACAAAATTCCAAGCTATTATATGTATACTGTAAAAAAATATTTGTGTAAAATTAAAAAGTTTTGGAAAATTACATATTGTATCATTGTAAATATCGCACACTCAAATGTGTATTTTTACGAAAGTGTGTGCAATTACATTTTGTAGCTATGTAAATAAGAGGACCCTCGAACGCCAGTGTAATATTACAAAGCAGATAATAAAAAAATTACACATTCCCTCGTATGAATTTTGCATTGAGAAGGAAAAATTCAAGCGCAACGTGTAAAAATACCATGCATCGGTAAAATCACTTTTCTGAGATTGAAAATTACATAGAGATTTTTAAATTTAATAGGGTGACCATAATTGATTTTCGAAAAGTAGAAGAAAAATCTTTGAAAAATGAGGACAAAGTAAGACAAAAATTTGTTTAAAAGAGACCACTGAGTAGGATAGAAAAGTTTTAAAAAAGGGCGGACAGCACGAAGAAAAATCGACGGTCAAAGTTATATGGTCAAAATTTAGAGAGCCAGAAAGTCTTTCTACATGGTCGAACTGTCCTTCCAAATTTTTTTCGACATGGTTAAAAAAGACCCTTATTTTATCGCTAGTCTGGCTGTTATAAGTACATCAGACTCACTATCAGGGATAACTACGGTATCCTTTTTGGGATGGTGAATACGCACATATTGTTTTCACTCATTTCGAACATTTACGAAAGAGCAGATAAGCCATTGCGTATGGCCAATTGCTTGATTTTTGCACGTCAATCATGCGCGTGAAAATTTAAAGGCTTGGTGCTTTCTATTAAAAAAAGTTTTTACCCACGATTTCCGTGTAAATTGAGTGCATTTATTGAGGATTAATTGAAAATAGCTTATTCTGTAAGTACCTGTTTTAAATAAGTAATTGTAATTTTAATATTTTCCATAAGGAATATGAGATTTAATACATTTACTTCTAATATTTTTGAGGTTAATGTTAGTTTGAAGTAGATTATAATTATTTCAGTAATCACAGTTAATTCTAGTATTAATCAATTTAGGATAAACTTGAATTGTATTTATTAATTTTAAACTAAGTCTTCATTTTTCAGTTCTAACATTCACTCCTTAGATTCATTAAAGGACACAGGGCAGGGGCAGGGTCGCACTCGTGCTCCTATATGTATGTATTTTTTTAATATTTTATTTTTCAAGTGAAAAACTAAACGTTTTAAGTTAAAATTTAACTATAACATTGAAAACTATTTAGACAATTTGATTGGAAAACCAACTATGTTGTAGAAAATTCAACTTTTTTGTAAAAGAGTAGTTTTTTAATAACAATATATTTTTTTAAATAAAAAATAATATTTTTCAAAATATTCTATATTCTATATTTGTTTCAAAATTTAAAAAGTCGGGTTCGTAAAACAACTATATAGTAGGAGACACATTATGAATAACGAAGAATAAAAAATTAGTTTTTAAAAATAAAACTTGAAGAGTTTCATTTTGACCTAAAAATTTATTTTTAAATTTATAAATTAAATTATGTGGGTGAAAGTGTATGTAATTTGTTGTTAAAAACTTTTCTTTTATGGTACAGAGTTGATCTTATAAACTTAAAAGTAAACTATTTGGTTAAACGTTTGTGTCTTTTGTTGAAAATTAATATTTTCAAAGGCAAATTTAACTGTTCCATTTTTTTAATTGATCTTTTTAATTAAAAAATTTAACTATTTCGTTCAAAATGTATGTAGTTTTTTACCAATTGTTTTGTATAAGATTCATAATTTTGGCAGAAAGTCCATGTCTTTGATTGAAAATTAACTTTTTAAATGTAAATTCAACTATTTCATTTTTTTTAAATTGTAATTTCTTACCAATTTATTTTTCTGGTAAGAGATTTATTATTTTAGTAGAAAATTTAACTGTGACTTTAGTGCTTGAAATATCGATGAATTTGTTAAATATTCGTATTTACTGTGAAAATTTGGTTTATCGAAAAATTCTTCTTTAAACTATTTTGTAGAAAATTTGTCTTTTGGGGTAGAAAATTTTTCTTCTTTGTTGATAGTTTCACTTTTTCGTTGAGAATCTTGTGTGAAATTGATAATTTTTTTGAAAATTATCTTTCTAGTTGAAGATTGATTTTTTTCTTCTTAAAAATCCATTTTTTCCAAAAAATTTGACTTTCTACCTTAAACACTTTAATTTTAATCAAATAAAAAAAAGATTTAATTATATTTATGCTAATTTATTATTGATTTTGTACTAGGGAATATTTATGGGGCGGCTCAAAAAGCAGAGAAGCAGCTGGCAAGAGACTTTTTTAATTTTAACAATTTTAGTTGCAGTATTTAACTTAATCCTGCATTAGTATTACTTTTTAGATTAAAGTTGATTATATCGTACCAATCATATCATATAAGTTTGATATAATAAGTTCTATTTAACCCTCATGATGGCAAGCTAAAATCGTGATGTAAAAGGCAAGCCGGGCCTCTCAGGCCCGTTGAAATTCAAACTTCTCTTTCCAGTAAATGTATATAAAAACTTAAGAAGTTTTATTATTTTTATTCATAATTATATTTTATGATCACATTACATTTAAATTTATAATTCAGCTTTGCAAAGTTTCGATATTTGACCTGTAACTGAAGGGACTTTTTTTAAATTAAAAAACATTGCGTGAGACAACTGATGCGTTTTACATTGATGAACCATATATGAATAGTATATTTGGCCAAGAGTGTCAACGCCTCTTTTTCAGCGTTATAAGTAAGAATTATAACCTGTACTTTTCTTCCTTCTAATTACCAGCATTGCAATACTATTACAACAACTATGACAATATAATCACTACAGCATCAAAATATCATGCGTTGCAAATGCGGGCGTACATTTCCATGCACAAGCCCATACTTGATACCCAACTCTTTGTAACTAGAAAATTGTGACCCGCCGCACAGTGGGAAAAAAGCACCTTTTTTGGACAAAAATCGACCGACAGTGCAATTATTAACGGATTTTGTTTTTTTTTTTAGAAATGACCGTAAGGCTTCTAGTTATAACAAATAACTGCAGATATCTTAATTTGACTCAACGTAAATTTTTTATTCATCAACAAAGTTACAACTTTTTATTGCTAAACTTTTCCGTGATACCATTTTTTCTAAGACTTTCAAATTCATTAAAAAAGGTCATAAATAAATTAAATAAGTAAATAGATAATAATTTCCAATTATTTAAATAATTTTAATAAACAAATGCACATTTTGACCACTTTTTCATAAATTGCTCTGATTTTTTTTTGCGGAATGAATGGAAAATGTCTTGCAAAAGAATCTTTGCTGACATATTTTTAATAATGACAGAAACTGGTAATTATTTTCAAAAACATTATGAACAAATGCACATTTTTACCATTTTTTTAATAGGCTAGATTTTTTTTGCAGAATGAACTGAAAACGTCTTGGCAATGACTGCTTGCAAATAATTCTTATTTTGCTTCATGAAAGACATTCACAAATAGACTACGTGTTTCTATGAAGATATTGAGGGAATCCTTCGAAGTATTTTTTAACATGGAATACAGAATAAAAAATCAGCACTTAGGTGACATCATTTGGAAAGCGATCCACAATTAAAATGTAACAAAGTAGATTTGATTTTGGATAATATTAATTCTACGTCTTCTCTTGATTAAAGTCAGTTAATGGTTATAAGAAAAAAATTGGTTGACTCTTTTATGCCTTTGTATAATAGAAAATGGAAAAGTGTCTGTAGGAAAAAAACATTGTTTGTTCAAAACCATGCTGCATTCTTAGAAGCAAAGTTCAAGATACCTTTTCCTTGCCCACCTATCCAAACAAAAGATTTAACTAATGTTCTAAAGAGAGGAAGACCACGATTATCATTTAAAGATGGATCCGAAAAGACGAAGAAAAGGTGCGTCCAATAACTTGCTTCAAATTATAGCAAGGAAGAATTATCCAAAGCACTTTCATTGATCAAAAACGTGTCAGATAGCGAATCTGGGACGCAGTTTCGTAAGGAAGATGATGACGTGAATAAATTGCAAAGAATCTTAGCGATGTACGTGGAGTTAGGTCTATCGAAGAGGAAATACGAAAAGCTAACAAAGTACAATGAAGAAATAACTGGCAATGATCATATCCACCGTATTCAAAGATCTCCGAAGCGAAAAAAGCTTGTTATCCAGGAAAGAGTGAGCATCTAGACATCTAATTTAGGAGCAAGTGTCCATTTCATAAGTTTACTGGGTCATACAGTTAAGCGAATCTTGATGCAAATGGAAAAAGATGAACTCGCTAATCTTTTTGGTAAAAAACTAGTGCTCTTTGAAAATGTTAGGTATGGACGGTGCTTCTGCGCATCAGATGACCACGGCAAAAGTGGTCAAAGAAGAGTGATGATGTGAATGCAAACGATGAATCTTATAACAGTGATTCTGAGAGTGGAGAAAACATCAGCTTTCACAAGAGCCTTTTCACGCATAAATCTTTCTTTTGATTTCCTTCGTCCCTCTCGAATTAAAAGTAGATGATGATATTATCTGGACGAACAAAACACCTTCGTCTGTCAATTCCTGTAGGACAATTGAATTTAATTTCCTTAAAGAAACTGATTCTCTTGTAAAGAGAGAGTACAACTATCACATAAAGCTGCTCGAAAAAGTTCGTACCTATTCCATTGGTGTCAGTGGAATGAGTTTTGATATCAGCTTTGACTTGAAGTATACGATGATTGAAAGCATCTTCTCGCTGCAATATTTGGGGAGTTGGATCAAAACATGTTAAAAACTTACCATATGTAGCTAAAATTCCATGCAATGAGGCACATTATAAATTTGGTCTCTCGACATGACCCCACTCCTCTTTTGCCTTGCATTATTGCTACTCTTTCTAGCACCTCGCCATTCGACGGGTAGTTTTGCGGCAAACCTGCAGATCGAAAGTACAAGGTGACTCATTTATTTTACATGGACAATCTTAAGATCTTTGCTAAAATCAAAGAGCAACTACATCTAGCTCTGGGGATTGTCAAACGATATACTAAGGAAATTGGAATGGAATTAGGGTTAGACTAATGCGCTAAGGTTTATTTGAAGCAAGGAAAACTTAGTGGCATCCCTGAAGATCCTGAGCTCGTTGATAGAAGCGCTATACAACACAGTTGCGCTGGAGAGTCTTAGACATACCTGGGCGTGCCACAGAGCCGCATTCAGGATGTGACATCTATAAAGGATACTCTTTGATGCAAATACAAACGTCTCATTCGGCAGATTTGGTCTTCCGAACTGTCGGCGAGGAACGAAGTATATGTAACGAACATGCTTGCCGTTCCGGAATTACTCTATTTATTTGTAGTAGTTCCACGAACGAAGAACAAGCTTAGATCCCTTCATATCGGGACAAGAAAGACATGCATATAAAGTCTTCTGTTCCGCGAATGTACATCTCACGCCGTCAAGGTGGCCGCAGAATAATGAGTCTTGAATGCCTTCACAACGGGATTATTCTGGTTACAGCACATAGAGTCGCAAATGGAATAGGTCTTCTTCTTAAAATGGTCAGGAATCACGAAGAAGTGGGCAAATGAGCGTTTCTGTACAAAGCAGCGGAGAACGCTGCTGGAACACACGGACTTAACTTCAGTATTAGGGATGAGCAAAATGCATCCAATATTATCTATCTCGAGTACTCACTCCTGGAAGCCCGGATTAAGAAAGCACAAGAGACAAACTTTCGCGAACAGCTCCTCGATAAGAGGATGCACGGTATCTTCCACAAAAATGTGGAGGATCAGTCAACGTCGTGTGAGGTAACGTTTGCTTTCCTTTAATCGCCCGGATTGAAGCCTGGTACGGAGGGTTTAATTTTGGCTTGCTAAGGTAGTGTGGTTGCCACCTTAATATACCGTCGCCACATTTGGAGTAAAGACATTCCCGATAATAGCTGCAGGGCGTGCCATGCACACTCCGTGCTGCATATACTGGAACTTTATATTCTCGACAATTGTTTCTGTTGCACACTCGAGGCCAGACATGGTTCTTCTTTACTTCGAGAAGCGAACCACGTTCGTTATCGAATTTTCGGCACCAGCTTACAAAAACATTATAGGCAAGGAGAAGGGAAAGAAAGATAGATATGTATATATAGATATGTAAAGATGGATACGTAAAAAGATATGTACCCGGAATATTCTGTTAAACTACTCGTCCTTATCATCGGCGCTCTTGAAGGTGCCAAGCTTTCACTCGTTAATAGCCTACAAAGCATCCCTGCGTCTCAACAATATGCTAAGATACTTGCGGGAAAAATGCAGAAGGCGGTAGTCCTTGGATCACTCGTGTTCTCAGGGTCCACGAAACTTTTGCCGGATCGTCGTATTGATTCCGTTACAGACTGTAATCATCTATCTCACGGTCGTGAGACGTGTATGTGCCTGAAATTTTACCGCGATTTCGCTGGGAGCGGGTGCAATTTTTCAGATTAGCACCCGCTCCCGGCGAAATCCTGCGGTTGTCCTTATGACAAACTTTAAATATATATCCAACTATAATATTATATAATTGTAAAAAATGTTTTTTTCAACAATTATAAAGGTTGTTTGAGTATAACGGAAAAGTTTAGGGTGGCCTAACCTTAAAATATCGTGCGTGTTGACTGAAGACATGTACGTAATTTCACGGTCAACGACGGGAAATTTATGTACTGTTTGTATTTTTATAAGGCGGACGCAGGTTATGAAGAAAAATATGTGTTTTTTTACAGAATTCTGCTTATTTACTATGTGCAATACCGATCGAATAATTTCCATCGTCACAGAATGTAAATTTACACCAACATTGTTAACGGTGTAGGATACAATTTTTAATATATAATGGCATGCATCACATGTAATAGTAAAAGAGTTTTATTTTCTATGATTATACAAACCTGAAAATACGAAAATTATGAATATTCGTAAAAATAGATCATAACGCTCAAAATTATTTTTAAAAGGTACCAGGTTAATTATTAAATGTGAGGTTATGTAGGGGAGAGTGTTTAGTTGTAAGACTGGCTGAGTTGTGAGACAGTCGATTTTTTCTGCCATGCAGTATACATACGGGTAACCTGACTACTGCCATACACAAAAAAAACTATATAGCTAAGAAAACAATATTTTTGTCCTCAGAACTATAAAGTATAGTTCTTGCACCAACGCTACCGGGTGGTCCTCACAAATGTAGCAGTATAGGCGTAGCAGCTTTACTAGTATTCCTAAACGTCATATTGCTCCACGAAGGATACAAGATCGTATAGTTGCCTTACCGATACCGGATGAGTCGAGAAGCTATGTATCCGTAGTTCGCTGAACTCAAATTCTGTATAGTTCGAGCAGCAATACTATTTTTTTCGTGTACTTTTCTTATGACATGAACCGTTTTTTGCGCCAAGACCGAAATTACTAGACGCATTATTGTCTCAGCTGAAAACATCGTCTGTGAAAATCGAGTGAAAAAAGTTTGTTTTTTTCAATGTTCTATTTTTTCGAGTGAATCCATTGAAAAAGGTGAGTAGAATGCATCAAAATTTAGTGTTTTTCTCATATTTTGTGATGCAATATTGCATTATGCATTAGGTCTCACAACCAAAATTTGACGCCATTATGTTAATGAAAACAATAAACAATTTTGCAGCTGTATATTAATATAATGCAATTTTGCATCACAAAATATGAGAAAAATTCGAATAACTGGAACTTTGGAAAAAGTTTTAAAGTTTTTTCATTCCCCTAAGATGATAATAATATTAATAATAATAATAATGATAATAACACCGTAGGAGAGCATCAAGTGGGATACCATAATGAAAGAGGAATTGGTGCGTCTCTATTACGAAAGTGATAAGTTTTAAACGAAAATTGAAAAAGGATACTAGTTAAGAACGAAATTTGCTGCAAAGTATCCTAAAACACATATAGCAATGCGGTCAAGCAGGGGCAATTGATGTTCTTCCTCAACCTATTCATGATTTAACGCTACCACATCCTCCAGAGGTGGCTGGCGTTATACCACCAGAAGCAAAAGCAGATGTTAGGCAACCAAAAAAGCGACGAAAATGGACAAACCATATAAACAGAGATGTAAAGCGTCCTTATTTTTTGGCAGATAAATCTGGGAAAAGTGTGAGGAGAGAACATCATAGACTCTTTTTACTTAAATACCCGGAGCTAGCCACAAAAAAAATTTATCAGAATCTGGGATATAAAAAACGCTCAATATCTGTAAATGGATTACTTTCGCCTGTTGAAAAAAGCTGCTATCCAAATGGAAGTGGCACAGCAGCTTCCTATTGATGAACTCGCCTTAGAAGATGTTGACAACGCAGACATTATTGAAGCTGAAGGCATAGGTGCTAGGGATAATGAGCACCAAGTACAGGTTCCACTAGAACCACATCCGCATATAATTAACAATGATGTGAACAGCAAAATAAGAGAAAAACTACAGCAACTGAAAAAGAGGTTTGGTCATGCTTTACTAGAGTTCAGACACGCAAACCAACACAAAGACATTCGCAATTCAAGATTAACATTACAACGCCGCAAACTAGGCCTACAAATGAAGTCTTTGTCTCAGGAAGGGATCGAGATCCACCATGAAAGATCAGGTTGGATATGGATGTCAGAAAATTGAGGTGCAAATTGGGTGAATTAACTCAATATAAAGAAGGAAATAGAACCAGAAATCGGATAAACCATGTTACTAAAATCATCCACCTTCGGCACATCTAGACATTAACACCAGAAATACTGGATGAGATTATGGATTCCCAACGGCAGACTTGCTGTTCTTATAGCCAAACTGCGTCGTTACAAGAAAAGTAGCCCATGAAGGCTACAACATAGAAACTTTTAGATAGATGAAAGAAGGTTCTATCGTTAAATGAGTGTAAAGCAAAATTAGCAGCAAGACACGAAAGTCACTGAGTTGGAAGACATGACTAACTATTGGTCGGGTGTTTCGGGGAAACGAGCAAAAACAATTTACATGCCGTGTGGTTTCAACTAGAGATGACAAAAGCTAGCCATAACCCTTATATGGAGCTGAAAAATATCACAGCTTTAAATCATTTAGCTGATTTGAAAAGGTCAAGTAACTGGATAGCTCAATTTCCGGACATGGTGCACAACTTCTGGTACAAGTACCTGTCGAGTTTGCATCCTACGTTGGCAAGGTCTTTTCAGAAGATCTTAAAGCACCCAGATCGAATGCCAGGCTTTATGCTCAAGGGTTCTACGTAGATGGTTCCTAAAAAACCAGACGCTTAAAATTCATCTGAATTTCAACAGATAGCCTGTCGTCCAACAATTTATCAATGTCTTCAGCTATCATTGCATATAAGATATCAACTCATTGCGCCGAGAATGGGATCCTTACAGAACAGCAAAAAGGATGTTGTAAAAACTCGTGAGGATGTAAAGATCTAATCACCATAGACATTGTTGCCATGACTCAAGCTCGTAAACATTTCAGGGGCTTACGCATGGAATACATTGACAACCAGCAAGTGTTTCCTTTCGTGCCGCATAATTATTTTCTTGAAGTCTTAAAAATGTTCAAGATCTTCCCAAGCATCATTGACTTTCTAAGTCGTGCAATGAGGCTTTGGTGTACAAGAATCAAGTATTTCGGTATTTTAACTTCTAAAACCTCAGTGAACCAAACTTTTTTAATTGAATTTTCGACCAAATCGTGTTCTACGTCGAAGTTGTGTTCCCATATTGCTTCATCTCTTAATAATTTACTGAAAGAGACTCTTCAAGCGTATAGGGTGGTCTAGTTACAACAACATTTCCCCAAAACTTCGAATAATGAGCACTGTCTTAGATAGAAGTTCATATGATTTCATGTTCACTACTGTGAAATCGTTGAATGAAAAAATGAAATTTTTTGATTTTCTATTATTTTTCATTTTGTTAAAATTAAAATTTTCAATTATCAGAGAAAATGCGAATTTTGATATGATAATCTTGTAGGGCATTCAAAAAGCAGCATTTTCCTTCTGCTGAGTTTTTTCAGATCGTGCGTTATTTTGGCTTAAAATGTTTATTTTCGTATATTTTTGGGAACTTGGTAAATGCTATAACTCTGGTAATTTTTGGTTTTATGAAAAAGGTAATTCGAATAAATTGTTCGTCTTTCTGAATACTATAAAGATCCATGTAGATAGCTTTCAAATTAAAAAAGGGATCTTAAAAATATTCAAACTGCGATAAATTCTTGAATGTTTCTGCAAAAAAGACTGGCTAACGATCTTGACCTTCAGTTTGGGATACTAAACGAGTGTAACCAAGGTTAATCTAATACTTTATTTTTTGCAAAAGTTATCGTGCTCATAGGTAGACTGATGCACAGATAGACATACAGGCAAACACAATGGTAAAAACCTGTTTTTAAGATTCAGGGGTTCTCAAAATGTGGACAGTTGACAAAAATTTGCGGGTCAAATTTTACACAAATCTAATACCTTCTGTGATTAAAATGTGATAAATCGGTTATACCCTTGTTACCTATATCCAAAGGTTTTCAGATGAGAATGTCATATGTCAAAATATATGCATAATCATATGTATTATGTACAATTGAGTAATTAAATATTTGACTCATACTCTTCTAATATTTCGTCTATGTTTTAATTGATTTATCCTTTGTTTTTATCGAAAATATTATTTTATATTAATTGCTCAATGTTTTATGTTGTAACAAAGTGGCGAAATACCTGTCATGAATCCTCCTCATTAATACAAAATATCAGACCGCGATAACTCCATAGCCGGCACAAGCTCAATTTAGAACCTAAGCTAAAATGTCGATTTTTTTGGATAGTGGTATGTCACTTCCATGGGAAAATCCGGCAGGGAATAATACTGTTGCTAAGTACCACGCCACACACACACACAGCTACTGTCAATTTTCCACCGTTCCACCTCACTTGTTCAAGCTGACCACACATATTCACCGCCACGATACACTTGTCAAAACATGGTGGCAGCCATATTGCATCGACCGGCGTTCCCTACACCGGACGGCAGTGCGACTCACATTGATGAGTCCCAAAACTAAAGCTGGAGGGGGAAGCACCTACAGGACTGTGATTGTGGCGGGAGGAGAGGGAAACTGTCGGCGGCTGTAGAGGATAGAGTTCAGTTTCGTGTCGGCTATCGACGAGATCGCAGTTTGTGTAGAATCCAAGTCAACAAGTCCAAAGCGACGAGTCTATTCTTGTTAGCCGAGGCAGTAGATACAGGGAAAGACTTCGGGCTTCGAGGGTCAAGGTAGGCGTCCAGCTTGCTCCCTGTCATTATGTGTTCTCTTTGTTTTCTTGTTGATTGAGATTATAAATTTTGATTCAAAACAATTTTTATGTGAATTTGGTATAAAGAAAAATTAGATACGTTACTAGAGGAAGCAGAGGTTCCTTTTTGAGTAATTGTAAGGTTACTTAATATGAAGGACTTCCACTAAAGTTTTATGGGTAAGCTTATTTTTGTGTTCTTTAGGAGAAATAATTTAAAATGAAAGACTCTTAATTGCATATTTTAGAATGTAAGCATATTTAGTGTTCCGTTAACAATTCCACTCTCACTCATGAAAAGTAAATAGCGCCAGATAAGCGTGATTTGGGATGTAACCCCCCACTCCCCGTCTTATTTTGTAATTAATTAAATTGAAATTATTTTATTAGACCTAATAAATCACTGTTTTGCTTATTATCAAATTAAAATAAAGTGAGTCTGTAGCTGTTGATAGAATTTTCTTTTGAATTATTATTTCAAATTTGAGCGTAAGTTTTTCTTTTCGAGCGACACTGGATTGGTGTCTGACGCCCTGCTTCTTATTTTCAGGTAATTATCAGTTTTCTTTTCCTACGCGAGGCCACAATAGAAACACGCTACGGTTTGAGACAAATCTTTTTTAAAATTTTAAAATCAATTTAGCGAACCCCACCTGAAATGACCCAACTACGCTGTACAATGGACAGAGCATAGCGCGGCAATTTTGGAAAGAATAATGTGTTATGAGTCTGAATATTTCCAAATTTTATTAATTTATTTACATGCTGATAATTGGTGTTTGCAAAATTTCGGTTGATATTTTTAACTATTATGATTCACCTATATAAACAAGTGCTTGTTGAATATCATGTATAGAATGTGCTAGAAAATGATTGTTGTCTGTTCGACTATTTAAATCTTTTAGATATTATAAAATATTCAATGATTAATTATTGATTTTAATCGATTATTGATTTTTAATGATTGCTGATTTCATAATGAAAATTAGAATTGTTTATTTATACCTCTTGCATTGAAATTGTATGCCATGTAATTTATCATATTTGTCAATAATATACTTTTAATAATAATTTCAGCTATTCGTACAGAATTCCAGGATATCGAGAGTGAATTCAGAATTTTCTCTCATTCGAATATTCGATTGTTTGGGAAAAATTATTTTAGGAGTTTTCTGAATTATCGATTTGGTTAAAAAAAATTTCACCATTACCAAGGCTAATGATACGGAATTTTAAGTTGTTTTAGACTTTTAATGCAGAGAGAATTATTGCGAATTACACAGATTTTTGGACGGATTTAAGAACTTTCGAACTTTTGCGACGTCACGTAAAAGTAATTCTTTCTCGTCAATGGAGAATTTTACCATCAAAGTCGACAGATTGTGGGCGGAAACCACCGACTAGGTAATAAGCTGGACAAGTTCACTGTCGATAGAGAAACTTCGTGAAACATTACGGTATCTCAATCTATCCACTGATGGGGATGACATAGCAAGGAGGTGGCACCTGGTGAGGTTCCAACAGCATTTCCGTCACATGCATCAATCGTGGGAAGAGAATAGGGAGTGGGGCTTGTCTGCCGAGATAGAGAAACTACAGGTTTCGCGTTTCGCAAACATAGAAACCCCATTAGGTTCTCTCGACGCTCCTGCGATGACGACACATGCACAAAACCCTTTTCCCCCATCGAGTATGATACTCGTCTGGTTACGGAGCTTCTATGCATACAGGCTGCAAATGCCGGCAGCCTGAAATTTGCAATAAATTTAGAGAGTCCCGTCACGTTTTCTCCACTTACATTCACGACCCCTTTGTATGCACCGGCTAGTAGTTCGACCATGATCCCTTCAGTCTTTCACGGCATAGTCCAATCCACCGGACCAAAGACGTATGTCTAAATTTAGCATTTCCACCTAGCTGGCGGTAGTGGGAATAACTTGCATTCTATAAATATTTCAGGTTTCTCAGAGCCTCACTTTGATATATTAAGAGAAGATATAGATTCGAATGCAAGTCACGTTACACCTACCCTATGTAACACTAACCCATTTTAAGATTTCTTCTCAGCGACTGGTAACCCTTTCAACTTAGACAGTGTTCCACACACGTCTGGATTACCCGATGTCCGATGTCAAATAATCCGATGTCGGAAAGGTAACAATTGCAGATGGCAATTAATAATAATTCGCACTGTAAGTATTTAGAGGCCCTTCCTGAAACAGAGGATCGTACTTTTCACGTATTGGAAGATGCCGGGGAAAGGTTTAAAGCATCCAAAATGATAAGTAAGGCGTACGTAACTGTTTCACCTACAGAACGTAGTGTTTTATCTAAATTTGTCTACCGTAATAACGCGAGAAGTTCAGAAGGAGTGGCTGCCACTGCGAATAAACCAACTACCTCGGACTTTGGCTTATAACTGTACAAATGGAAATAGTTCAATCAACAACAAAAAGCGAGGTGGCAAAGGGCGTGGTAAACAAAACGGCGACAAAATTGTAGATCGATCAACTGGAGCCCCAAATAATAATTATCCCAACGGTACTCCAAGTAATGCATATGCTGTAATCGGTCCTTCCGACATTCAGAAATTTCATGTACCACAAGCCTTTGTTATACCTCCTAGTTTAAGCACTTATTCGCCTTATTTTAATTATAGGTTTTATCCCGGCTATTCTCAGGTACCAATGATGCCAGATAATTTTGGTCATCCTAAATTTGGTACCCTTGCTGTTGTAGCACCGAGTTTATCGACTGCTGAAGTGGACCCAAATGTGAGAAGTGCGAATCCTCAAGCGCTAGCCCCCTTAGGTTGCATTTCCGCTGGTGGAACTTCAACAGAGGAACGCGGCGGCTGTTGGAATATCAACGAGCAAAAGACCCCTTTCCTGTGCTTGCTCTAAACCTAAAAAGGTTTTCTGTAGCGGATGTTCGGCACCCAGGTCGGGAAACGAATAGGGGTAGGTGACTCTAGGGTGCATTAACTTTCCCTTTTCATTGTTAAGGCCCCTCGGATTTCGTTAGATCAGGTCAATACGGTACTTGATGAGCGGCGCCTGTATATCACTGTTAGTGTCGACCGCCACTCACTACACAGACTCTTCGGTCCAGGCTCGTGCTGTACCTATATTGGTCAGCCGGCCTTTGAGAAATTTTCAAGTTTGCTTAAGAAATTAGCAGATCCACCACCACCGGGTATCATGTACCCTAACAAGGTGATCGACGAAACTGCCGGGCAAGCCATTTTACCCCTTGAGTTTTTAGTTTTAGGAATTTTTTTTAAATTTGTTATGCACAAACTTTCGATTTCAAAGTTTTGTTGGTCACAATTTTGCAGATTTATTTAATTTCGATGTTATATTTAAGCGAAGTACTTGGAGAATAGGTAAAGGTATTTGGCGAACATATAGGAAACAGGAGTTAGGTCCAAATGCAAACCTGCCGTTGGGAATTTTAGATAATCGTGCTGAAAATGCTTATGTTTCTCTGTCGAATGCAATCGAGTAAGACGATGCTGTCATAAAGGAATGAAAACCTTCAGAGACCAGATATTTGGAAGATTTCCTAGAAAGGAGAATTTCTTCTGTGCCATGTAAGTTCCCTGATACCCACATGGTGAAACAACATATAGATATTTAGGGCAGTCCTCCCATTGGACAAACTTATCGGATATTGACTTTAGGAAACTAAATGAGGTAGCCAAGAAAGACGCATACACAATGAGAACTATTAGCAAAATTCTTAACAAGCTTTCATCCGCACAATATATCTCAAAATTAACCTCAGTCAGTCATTACATCAGATTCCTCTCTCCGACGAATGTTAGGAGTTCACTGCCTTCCCAGTACCAGGGAAGGGGCTTTATCATTATAATCGTATGCCATTCGGGTTATCGGGGGCTCCAGCAACGTTTCAACGATTGTTAGATCGACTGATAATACCAGAATTTGAGCCTAATGCCTTTGCGTACATGAATGAGATTATAGTGGTCAGTGAAACCTTTGAAGGACACATTCGTTGGTTAGAGAAAGTTTTGGATGTAATTATCAATGCCGGACTTACGGTAAATCTTGATTAAGGTGAATTTGGTTGTAGTCAGGTTCGCTATCTTGGGGATTTAGTTGTCAAGACAGGAATGCACCCTGACTCGGGGAAAATCGAGCCAATAACATCTTATCGGGCTCCGACTACTTTACGCAAACTTAGACGATTTCTGGGTATCGTCTCGTGGTATAGGCGATTTCTCCAATATTTCGCACAAATGAGTGAACCACTCTATCGATTATTAAAGAAAAATCGAAGGTTCGAGTGGAGGGAAGACCAGAAAAAGGCCTTCCAAGAAATCAATTCCATGTTAATCTTCGCTCCCACGTTAGCCAGACCAGGTTTCAGTTTTCCTTTTTATTTACAAACGGACGCAAGTAGAACGCTGGTATGGGCGGCAGAAAAGTGCAGACCGTATTTGGAAGGATATCACTTCTCAGTGAATACGGACCATACTAGTCTCCGATAGCTCTATCACTTGAAGGATCCTACTGGGAGATTGTATAGATGCGCCCTTAAGCTGTTACAGTATGATTTTGATATAAAACACAGAAAAGGGGTCTTTCAACATGTACCAGGCGCCACTGGTTAGACTGACGATCTGTGATATATTTGAAGAACCAAATCGGTTCAAGGAATGACTTATGAATTTCCGGATTAGAAATTGGAAGAAAAATGATTGTATTGCTATTGCCCTGAATACCTTACTGCTCCACTGTTTCCTGATTTAGAGGCATGGAAGTTGATCTTGCCGTTAGAGTTTCGATACAGGACGATGAGTGAAGCACACGATACCACGACGTCTGGACACTTAGGAGCGGATAAAACTTTTCAGCGTCTTTCGCTCCTTTACTACTGACCTGGCATGTTTAACGATGTTGCAAAATATGCTCAAGCATGCCAAACTTGTCAAAAAATGAAGCTGGACTAGGCAGGCCCAGTAGATCTGATGGGTAAACGTGTAATCGAGCAGCATTGGTCGGTGGTAGCAGCAGACATGATGGGTCCGTTTTGTACCTAGTCGGTCCAGTTATCAACATGTCTTGGTTTTTCAGGATATTTTTACTAATTAGATTGAAGGCATGCCCCTTCGAAAGGCAAATTCCTCTAATATCCAAAAGTTATTCAAGAAATCCATTATCTTTATATGGGGAA
Source organism: Belonocnema kinseyi (assembly GCF_010883055.1). Taxonomy (NCBI): domain Eukaryota; kingdom Metazoa; phylum Arthropoda; class Insecta; order Hymenoptera; family Cynipidae; genus Belonocnema; species Belonocnema kinseyi. The sequence goes on along the minus strand of NC_046659.1, from coordinate 30,986,041 downwards.
CTCCTGAAGTGCTGTTTACCGATAATGGCACAGAGTTCGTGAGTAAACTAATTTCTAAGATCGCATCGAAATTAAGGATTAGGCACTAGACTACCCTACCATACCGTGCGCAAGCTAATCCGGTTGACTGGGTAAATCATGTGCTTAAGACCATGATAAAATCTTTGATAGAGGGTGATCATGGTAGCTGGAATAAACATCTTCCCGATTTCCGTTTTGCATACAAAATGGCCGTACACAATTCCACGCGCGTGTCGCGAGCGCTCTTAAACTATGGTAAAGAGCCTAGACTGGCAAAAATGTTGAGAAGACAGAAAGAGGGAACCCCCAATATAGTAACGTTATCGGTAGAGGAATGGCAAAGTAAGATTGAACGATTGCTGGCTTTGAGAGATTTGGTCGCACATCACTTGGAGAGAGCATCCTATCGTCAGCCGAAATATTATAATCGCCGTAAACAACATATTCGCTACCAAGTAGGTGGTATGTTGTGGTGCAGGACTCATACGTTATCGTCGGCTATAAATTACATTGCGAGGAAGTTGTCTCCGAAATACGCGGGTCCGTTTAAGGTAGTAAAAGTGATATCACCGGTAGTATATGAAATCCAAGATGAATCCGGAATAATCGAGAAAGCTCATATTAAAGATTCATAATACTATAGGTCAATTGATCCAAACTTAGTTAACGAAAGCCGTTTTTCGCAGCGTGAAGATGAGGAATCAGATTCCCAAACTCCGCCGAGAGACAATCCAAGAACTACAAAGGCGCCGGGGGCAATCCTGTTGTCTTTAAATACGAAGATCCTGTGCCATTGACCAAGCCCCCCTACTTCAGGTGTCGCGAGAACCGATACCTAGGAGGAACCGGTTACCCAGAGACGCCGGGATACTCCTGGCCCGACGTTACAGACCCGTGAGGGTCCCCAGACCAGAACTGTCGAGGTTCCCTGGCGAAGGAAGAGGGGTAAACCCTGAAAGTGTCCTGACGAAGATGAGAACACCATAACCCACGACAGAAGCATAATCCTCGATCAGCCGGGAATCGAAGGCGATTCGATCACAGATCCAACCCCATGCCGCAAGCAAGAAAGACAGCGTAGAAGGACCCTCGGTATCCCAATCTCGCCCCTTGCCTGTCATCGAGATGCGGGTAGGTCTGGAAGCTTCAGAGAAGCGATACCAAAGTGAACCGAAGTGAACAGTTCAAAATAAAAAAATAAGGGCGATTCTAAATCCCTTCCCTCCGGAAGCCTCGAATGGAAATAAGAATTTATCGTGATGAGTTATTTGAGGTCGCCGACGCGGAAAAATGCGACCGGGTAACCGAAGATATAAGAGATTTCGAGAGTCCCTCCTCTCTCCGGATCATTAACGCCAAGGTATCAGCCATACTGGGGCTACCACGATCCCCACCTATCGACCACTTCCAAACCTCATATCTGCTCCTGCGCTAATCGCGGCGCAGGGGTTAACTCGCGATCATCAGCCCGAACTCTGTCCTCCTGCTGCCCACTGAATGTTTACAAGGGCACTCTGCCAGTCTCTAATGCCTGCCCCATAACATTTCTACTAACATTGTCATCGGAGGCGACACGATTTCAATCACTGCTTATTCCAGAATAGAATATTCTGTTTTTATTTCGGGAAGCCAGGTGTAAGAATAAACCAATGCCCGAGGATGGTATTTCCTTCTGGAGTCAACGCTGGGTCAGCATCGGGTAGGCAAGCGGGAGACAGACTGATACTGGACTCAGATCACTCTCCCATTCAGGCCCTGACGGACCTCGATCTGACGCGTCTCTAATTTGTGTCATTTTTGAGGGAAATTTTTAGCTTGCGTTCGCTTTTGTTAGTTTTAATCTATTTTCGTGCAGATGAGCGGCCCCTCAAGCATCAATTATTTGTAAGATATTTTCGTGTTTTTGAGCGGCCCTTCAGGCATCAATTAATTTAGGGCCTTTTTCGGGTAGTCCTTAGGGTGTACAGTTAGTTATAAATAAAATTTTCCCTTAGCTACCTGATTACAGAAACCTCAGAGAATATATCTCTTTATAAGATTTCAAAATATTCCATTTGAGTTTGTAACGTTTCAAGCCAGTTTACAGCCTTTCGATGCATTATTATTTGTATGTATTATTATTATTATAAGACTTTAGATGTATCTGTAGTTGGGTAGAACTGAGAGAGATAAAGCTTGAGTAAGTTAAACTTGCAGCGATCATTTCCGTCAGGAATCCCGATGAACGGGGCATACTTTAACAAATATAAAATTTGTTTATTTAAGTTTATATTTCTTTTCTTCTTGCGAGACTAGTAATCAACAGATCGTCAGACACATAATTCTTTTGTTTATTCTTACTTTTATTTATGGTCTTCCCAAGCTCCAAAACTTATTTTTTTTGTGTGGTATCGTCATTTTTATGACCCACTAAAGACATATCAGATTCAGGCTTAATTTAAGAACAAGTTACACAATCATATTGTTGATAGGGAGAGCAGCCTGGAGGTCGGATTGTTGACGCCTGCTGGTCTTGGAGTCCCTAGGGTCAATCTAAGAGGGGGTGTTGTAAAACGATGGCGAACCACCTGTTATGCATCCTCCTTCAGATCACAATATTATTAAAACAAAGTATCAGACCGCGATAATTGCATGGCCGGCACAAGCTCAATTTAGAACCTAAGTTAAAATATAGATTGTTTCGGATAGTGGTAAGTAGTATGAGAGTGGGGTTGCGTTTTGATTATTATTTAGGAGAGAAATATTTTACGTGACAATGTAAATAGATTAGACTAGATACCTCTAAAAAAGTGAAGAATAGCCAGGCGACCTTTCTTGGACCCGAAAATCCCAATGCCAATTTCATGGAGAAAATCCGGCAAGGAATAATACTGTTGCTAAGTACCACGCCACCCACGCAGAGCCACTGTAAATTTTCCACCATTTCACCTCACTTGATCAAGCCGACCACACATATACACCGCCACGATATAGTTGTCTACATATGGAGGCAGCCATATTACATCGACCGGCGTTCCATATACTGGAACGCCGGTGGGAATCACATTGATGAGTCCCAAAACTATAGCTGGAGAGGGCAGCACCTACGGGATTGTGATTGTGGCGGGAGAAGAAGGAAACTGGCAAAGGCTGTGAAGGAGAGAGTTCAGTTTCGCTTGATTGAGAAAAATCTTCGTGCGAAATTGGTATGAAGAAAAATTATATACGTTACTAGAGGAAGCGGAGCTTCCATTTTGAGTAATTGCAAGGTTACGTAACATGAAGAACTTTCACTAAAGTTTTATTTGTAAGCTTATTTTTGTGTTTTTTGGGAGAACTAACTTAATATGAAAGACTCTCAATTGCATATTTTAGAATTTAAGAATATTTAGTGTTTCTGTCGACAATTCCTCGTTCACTCATGAAAAGTAAATAGAGTCATGTCAGCGTGGTTTGGGATGTGACCCCCCCCCCCACCGTCTTATTTTCTAATTAATTAAATTGAAATTTGTTATTAGACCTGATGAATCACTGCTTAACTTTTTATCAAATTGAAATAAAATTAATCTGTAGCTTCTTCGCCCCCATGGAATCCCTTTATCATGAGCTGAAAAACACTAAATTGGTCGGAAGAGTCGTTCTAATGTATAATTCTAATATGATCTCTTATTATTACGTTTACTATACCCTTTGTTACCGTTCTTGGAACTATTTCTCATTTTCTTTGTTTGATTTAACTGAAATATTTATTCTTGAATCTTAATTATAGTATAGTTATATATCAAGTTAATACTTGAAACGCTATTCCCTATTAAAAATAATTTTTCTTATCAGACCTTATCTAGTAACTTGTTGCAATATTTGATATTCCTCCTTTCTTTAAAAATCATTTTTTAGAGGTAGTGTGCAAAAGAAATTTGGTATGCTGTATTCTTTCTTTCACAAGAAGAAAACTTGTATTATGCAGAATCAATTTGGATTTAGATATACCCAAATTCTTTTTCAGTTGTAAGGATTTTGGGACGATTTTGTTGTCCCTACACCGTTTCAAAAAAGCTAAGGATGTTAGTAGCTTACCTTGAGAAGTCCTGAGCTTACTAAAGGTGTTGGTTGTAGTAGGAATACTCTCCCGTAGAGTTCCTTAATAATAAATTTTATGCTTTCACGATGATTCATTTTGATAAAAAGAGATATTTCGGGTTTCACTCGTGTAAAAACCACGAATTGTTTGCCGACCTTTCGTGAACATTGCATTTCACATCTTTGGGGCTAACCTGAAACTGATGTATCAGGTCATGTTTTTCTTAGGTATACTCTCTACGATGCCTGTGATTGACCAGAGCGCCCCACCGTGGGGACTGGTCGAACAAATTTCCAACAAAACATAGAGAAGCAATCGAAATGTTATAACACCCCAATAACATCAATAGGGACAATAGATATAATACCAATCCGGTTTGGCTTTCCGTTCTCCCGGATTAAAAAAAAAAGACTTGATTGGCCAATCAAGTTCGACCAGTCACCACGGTGAGCGCTCTGGCCAATCACAGTCATCGTAGAGAGTATACCGAAGAACAACATGACCTGATACCTCAGTTTCACGTCAGTCCTGAAGATGTGAACTGCAACGTTCACGAAACGTCGGCTAATAATTCGTAGTTTTTTACACGAGTGAAGCCCGAAATATCTCTTTTTATCAAAATAAATCATCATGAAAGCATAAAATCTATTATTGCGTTGAACTGTTCAACGGAATGTATTACAAAGTTCTATACATTTCAAAGGCCAAGGTGACGTAATCTCTATTAAAAGGCAGGTTACAAATAACGTAAAATAGTTCTATAAAATCTAAAATGTTAACTAAAGTACAGTCTATATCGAAAAAGTCTCGAAACTATAGAGTAAAACTAAATATTTCAAGATATTTTAAAAGATATAAAAAAATTCAGTATATTTTTTAATAAATTTAATAAATTTTAAAGGATTTTTACAACTTTCCGAAAATTTCAAGAAATTTAACAAACCTTAAAGAATTCAAGGACATTATTTATATTTTAAAATTACTTCAAAATCTTAAAACTCATTTCAATTCTACCAAAATTCCGTCGAAATTCTTCAAAATGACTTAAAAGCTCTTAAATTTCCACAAAAATATCTTGAACTCTTTTAAATAATTCGAAATCTGTTGAAATTCGATTATAAACTTAAAAATTTTTTTAATCAAATAACTTCCATTAAATCCCTTGAAATTCCTGAAAATTTCTTTAAATACATATAAAAATATTTTTAAATTACGTGAAGAACCTTAAACTCTTTTGATTTTTTTTTCAAATAATTAAAAATGCTTTGTAATATTTTTAATTCCTTTACCGACTTTTTAAACCATATTAAATCCATTGAAATGCCACAAAACCCCTTAAAATCACATATTTGGCAATTACACAATAATGCATCAACTCTTTATAAATTTCTTCACATTTTTTAAAATCATTTTAAATAATTTTGAATCTTTAAAAACTTGTAGAGAGCCAATGGAAATTGAGAAATATATCAGAATATTTGTGAATATTTAGGGATATTTTGAAATATCCCTCTTATCCCCGACTATAAAAATAATTCAAGATAGATTAATGCAATTCATTTTTCCGTGTAGATAACTAGAAGAATATGACTGACTGAAATGTCTAGGGAATTCATGTTTTCTATTTTGCACTAAGTTTATCACAGCTATGAAAAGCCAGCCTCATGCTTTAGTCTCTAAAACCAGCGCTCACTGGTTGTTGTTTTTTTAATTCGAATTCTAAATATAAAAATAATAACATGAAGCAATAATGCGCAATGTTTCAAAGTTATAAAATTTTCCTACACTGAGAGACCTTTTATTAGAATAAATGAAAACAAATGAGTTAGAATTTAGTATAATATGCATCACTCCAAAATAAGGAAAACCGAGGTTTTATTACGCTTATTCGTATTACAGTACAGAAGTTTAATATTGGCATACGAGTACTTAAAATACTAAGACGACAAAGCAGTATTCTAAATACGAAATATTATGAATCTCCATTTCAAGAATTACCATTGCGAGAAAACAATATTCTTTATACTTAGTTTTTGAAGAATAATTTCAATAAG
>NC_046659.1:30975585-30979806 GCF_010883055.1 Belonocnema kinseyi | reverse complement strand
TTAAAAATTTGTCATAAGGACAACCGCAGGATTTCGCCGGGAGCGGGTGCTAATCTGAAAAATTGCACCCGCTTCCAGCGAAATCGCGGTAAAATTTCTACCATAAGCACGTCTCACAACCTGAGATAGGTGGTTACAGTCTGTAAAGGAATCAATACGACGATCCAGTAAAAGCCTCGTGGACCCTAAGCAGACGGAACGACCCAAGGACAACCGCCTTCTGCATTTATCCCGCAAGTATTCTAGCATATTGTTGACACGCAGGGATGCTTTTTAGGCTATTAGCAAGTGAAAGCTTAGCACCTCCAAGAGCGCCGATGATAAGGACGATCAGTTTAACAGAATATTCCGGGTACAATCGTTGCAACTCCCTTATTAGGTCTCGATGGTTACAGTCTGTAACGGAATCAATACGACGATCCGGCAAAAGTTTCTTGGACCCTGAGAACACGAGTGATCCAAGGACTACCGCCTTCTGCATTTTTCCCGCAAGTATCTTAGCATATTGTTGAGACGCAGGGATGCTTTGTAGGCTATTAACGAGTGAAAGCTTGGCGCCTTCAAGAGCGCCGATGATAAGGACGAGTAGTTTAACAGAATATTCCGGGTACATATCTTTTTACGTATCTATCTTTACATATCTATATATACATATCTATCTTTCTTTCCCTTCTCCTTGCCTATAATGTTTTTGTAAGCTGGTGCCGAAAATTCGATAACGAACGTGGTTCGCTTCTCGAAGTCAAGAAGAACCATGTCAGGCCTCGAGTGAGCAACAGAAACAATTTTCGAGAATGTAAAGTTCCAGTATATACGGCACTTCCCATTCTCGACAATTAACTCAATTTCCCTAGGAGCATTTAGAGGAGCGATATTAAGGTGAATGCCATAGGAGTGACAGAGATGGTAATAAAGTACTCTTAGTGCCGCATTGTGCCTTTGAATGTAGGTCGTTCCCGCGTGTGTTGGACAACTAGATAGTATGTGAGCTAAATGCTCGGGGTGTGCATGGCACGCCCTGCAGCTATCATCGGGAATGTCTTGGCTCAAAATGTGGCGACGGTATGTTAAGGTGGAAATGACACCGTCTTGGCATGCAAAAATGAAACCCTGTGTACCAGACTTCAATTCGGGCGATTTAAGGACGGCAAGCGTTAGCTCACAAGACATTGACTGATCCTTCACATTTCTGTGGAAGATACCGTGCATCCTCTTATCTAGGAGCTGTTCACGAAAGTTTTTCTCTCGTGCTTTCTTAATCCGGGGTTTCAGGAGTGAGTACTCGAGATGGATTAGATTTGATGCATTTTGCTGACCCCTAATACTGAAGTCAAGTCCGAGTGTTTCAGCAACCTCCTCCGCTGCTTTGTACAGAAATGCTCCTTTGCCTACTTCCTCGTGATTCCTAACCATTTTAAGAAGAGGGTCTCTTCCATATGCAACTCTATGTGCTGTACCCACAATAATACTGTTGTGAAGACATTCAAGACTCAATATTCCGCGACCCGCTTGACGGCGTGAGATGTACAGTCGCGGAACGGAAGACTTAAGATGCATGCTTTTTTTCATGTGCATAACCTTTCTTGTCCCGATATCAAGAGATCTGAGCTCGTTCTTCGTCCATGGAACTACTCCAAATGAATAGAGTAGTACCGGGACGGCAAGGATGTTCGTTGCAGATACTTTGTTCCTAGCCGACAGTTCGGAAGAACTGGAAGACGGCAAACCGAATTTCTTATTAATGAAAAACGGATTCAAATTTACGAACACGAATTCGTAGAAAAATTCAGTTTTTGTTCATACAGAATTCTTTCTCAATTCATGTTATGATCGTAGTATTAGCGTGGAAATTAATTTGGAAGAAATTTAAAAAGAATTCGGGCGAACACATCATGAACTGTAGCGACATAACGAAACTATAATACTTTATTTATAATCGCACGCTATGAACATTTTTGTTTGCCGCGGGTTTGAGCCCTATATGTTTCGCATTCCTAACGCTAATAGCCTCGTGGTTAACCTAGCTTGAAGTATTAAAATAAAAATCTGAAATATAACCTACAGCTGTGCAGGGCCGCCTGCAAATTTTTGTGACCCATTCTATAAAAAATGTTGTTAAGCTTATAATACTAAGATTTGAGTTATATTACAAATTAATATTGAATATTTTATGTGATTCAACAAGATTTATACTTAATTTAAAAATATTTCTAGATATTTTAAAAGATTTGAGAAAAATAAATATATATATTTTAAGAAATTTTACCGATTATAAAGGATTTTGACCAAATTTCCGAAGATTTCAAGAGATTTAAGAGACTTTAAAGAATTGACGAACATTATTTATATTTTTAAATTACATTAAAATTATAAAACTCATTTAAATTCTACTGAAATTCCTTGAAAATTCTTCAAAATTACTTAAAATCTTTGAGCAATGATTCGATTTTTTGTCAATGTAAAAAAAAGTCCGATCGTTTAGATTTAAACGCGCGTTCCTCAGAATGTCACCCAAAAAGCACCAAAGTACTTTCATAAATACCTCGAAGAATTAAACTTTAATACTCTTGCTTGTTTATTTACTTGACATTTGGCTTATATTTTTATGAAAACAATTCAGTAAAAACACATTATTTGATAATAAATTGTATTTTTAATGAAAATGCCTAAATATTGATTTCATAAAGTTTTTCCACCTTGCAAATGTGATGTCGAACCATCCATTAAAAGAAATGAAGAAATAGAGCAAAGTAAAGTTTTTGCACGTAAATCGGCCGTATGTAGGGGACCCCTAATCAACGTGAGAGACAAAACTTATCTGCGTCTCGTTTTCAATATTTCGCTGAAGCGAATACAGTAACATTGAATAGAATAAATATAAGACGGCACAATTTAATAACCGATGCAAAAGCTTATAATTCAAATTCTACAATCAAAAGTATCGTGCAACTTTTTCATTTTTTACCTTTTTGAAATAATACTCTACTTCTAAAAAGTTTTTTGTTTTTAATTCTTTGAATATTATATGATATTTAAGTCGCTTTATCGTAACGTATTAAAAATCCATTCTTAGAGCGTTGTTGCTTAGGAATTTAAAATAAATAATACGAATTCTAATATAAAATGTCAAAAGATCGAAATAGGAACACTTTGATAATTCTGTTACAAAGTTCCATTTCAATAATTTTGGAATACTTGATTAAATACTTAAAGAAATTGACATTAATTTTTTCTTCGTTCGTTTGTCATAAAAATTTAGTTAGAAAAGGATTCGCCGAGAGTTCGTGATTTATTCATTTGAGTTTCTTTATGAATGACTTCGAGCGGTCGTAAAATGTTCTATTTTGCAATACTTTAGAAACTTATTGGAGATTCTTTAAAAATACTTGTACGAACTCAAAATTAGTGGAAAATGGATATATATAATTCTTTTTATATTAATTATCTATAATTTACGAATTCAATGACGTGATTCATATTGTACTCTGACTTTAGAACTATTTGAGGGTTATTTCTGAATAGGCTTGCCGTCTGGCGAAATAATTATTCTTGATTTTTCATAGTTTCGTTTGAGAATGCTCCTCGAATGTTCTTTCCGTTTTCCGAACCAGCCCTATTATACAAAGCCAAACATTACCCTGAGTTGTCAAGCGACGCCACTTTGCCGATATTTTTTATAAATATTCCATAATGTAAGTTAGCCGTGGAGTTTAGTTATTAGGGATAAAATGTGTTAGTACTTTCGGTAAGTTAGGTTTGAATCTTGCCGCAGCGATTCCCATTTTGCATAGCGCTTGAGCGTGCGATTATGTACGAAGTGAATAAATTAAGTTTATAATAATAAAAATAATTATTGTACGCGTTTTTCCGTACCTAATTGTGTTTAATGTGTGTATTTAGTAACTCTTTCTGAAGGCTAAATCTTTTGGTGAATTGAGTTATTTTTCATATAGTCGTTTGAGATTCTCATATGCTTTGTATGGCAGATTTAAAAGATGTTTTCAGTCCTTCGAATAAAATGTATTACTCTCCTTTTTACTTCACTTGTCAACTTTGAGATTGCGAATTTTAAGTTCTTGCTAGTTTTATTAGAGTTATAACATATTTGTTTTTCTACTATATTACGAGGGTAGTTCAATAAGTCCTTAGAATGACCAACAAATGGCGCGCGAATCACTCCAAATCATCTGTTTTCAGTCAGCACCACTCCCGACTAGATAT
>NC_046659.1:30969577-30975485 GCF_010883055.1 Belonocnema kinseyi | reverse complement strand
ATAGAGCTCCAAGGAGATTATGTTGAAAAATAAACAAAAATTTACCCAAAAAAAATTGTTTTTATACTTCATTCTAAGGACTTATTGAACTACCCTCGTATATCTCATGGTAAATTAGGTGAATTCACGTGATTCTCTTAATATTAAGATATTCAAAATCTCTACTTTAATTTAAAGGCTTGAATTGGGGTCAGTGAAAGATTGAGTCTGTCCTTTTTTCTATTCTCGTGATTTTTAATTTTTGTATTACAATAAAAAAAATGCATTAAATTTTATTTGCCAGTCTGTCTCATTGATATACACATTGGTACCATACCGTGTATATTCATGAACCTGAAACGAAGAATTGAACGATTATGAATGATAAAAAGGGAACTTCTAGGAAAAGTGTCAACTTCGTTATTAATCCCCTGAAAGACTCTGCTTCTTTCATTTTTCAAACCTCGAATTTAAATAAATTATTTTTAATTGAAAACTCTTCTGAAATCCAATTGTCCCTTGCCTTGATATCTATGATTGAGTCCAATATTTCAGACTCTACGTTGGCTTAGCAATTTTTAAACCTTCTTTATTTTAATCAATTTTTCAGGCAAACTCAGTTCATTATTTACTAACCGCTAATTTATCTATTTTAGCTATGCAAAGTCAAATTAGATTTATTTTCACATCCTTGTGATTAATGTTCTTCATTGTTTACATTTTAGCTACTTACGCATTAGGTCGGTTTAGTGTGAATCCAGTTTAAGATGTCATTTTGGGAGTTTTTTAAGCTCCATAGGCATTTTATGTTTGATTTATTGAGCCCAGTAATTTTTCTTCTGAGATGATGTAATTTCGCCATTCAGAAATCAGTTCATCTTGGAAAATGTTAGACCATCCTAGGATTGGTTTCATCAAACACACCATGATTGGTCTAAAATGTAGAGAATAGGTTTCTGATCTCACATATGGTTAATGGGTTAAAAAGACACTGTTTCCTCACATTCCAGAAAAATCAAATGAGTTCATGAAGATTCTCCTGTCCAAATTGAGTCATTGAGTAATTTGTTCGCCAAAGCTAAGAATAACTTTTCGATGCTTCGACTGCGCTTTCCGATTTTTTAAATTTATTGGAAGTTAAGTCTGGTAGCTCCGATCGGCTTTAAAAGGGATTGGAATCTTTTTATTTTCGTCGCCTAATAAGGATTGAAAAACGAATGACAGAAACGACATTCTTAGGGATTTGAAATTTTTAATAGCTTTTAATTCAAGGCTTCTACCGGGAATATTTTGGTTTAAACAAATGGAAAGGATGTTGCATTAGCTGAATGGAAACAGCACAATATTACGTCACAGAAATCACAAAATTCAAGAAGCTATGAAAATGCGAATATATGCAATTGATATATGTATCCATTTTTGCGGTAAGTGATAAATAAAGTTTTTTAAGGCCTATACCGCTTTTTTGTATTAAAAAAATTTTGTATTATAAAAAAAAATTTTTATTATAAAAAATGTTGTGCCGACATAATTCAACCTGATTTTCAGGTCCTTTTCAAGGCTTATTCTAAAAGGAAATACATACGTTCAGGAATAAAATACAAATCATTCAATTGATATGTACTTATTAATCGTTGATGTTTACTTACTATGGAGATTAAAAAAAAATCGCTGAAGACTACGTTGAAATTGCAATTAAACTGTTTGGTATCATTGCTCTTGTTCGGATATAATTTAATTTATATATATGAAAGGAGTTAAATGACTAGAATATGCATTTTAAAATTTAAATTAGTTTGAAAATTAAAAAATTAAAAACGTCTCATTTACGATAAAAGCTAAAAAACCTCATCTGAAATAGAAATTATTTATGAAAGAGTTAGGTTATTAATTTTGAAATTTTATAGTTAGTATTGGTATAAAAGTTATTATGAACTTACAGGAAAACATCCTTGAGATTATATTGTTTTTTTATTACATCTTGCTTTGTACTGATGACGAATTTTTCGCCAAGTTATTTGATTACGACAGTTACAATGTTACTAACACACTAATAGCTAATTTAGACGTTAGGTTATGCATCGTTATATATACGTAAATAAAAAAAAGGCCGCGTAAAATTCAAAGCAAGTTAAAATTTTAATTCTATTTTGGAATGTGAATATGGGAAATAAGTTTATTGTAAATATTGCTGAGACCTTGAATGTCTGTCCTAAAATTAATTGTATTATTGCCACCTTGAATATGTATCGTTTCTAGAAAAAGGCGTTTGTCTAATTTTGGTTCACATTAAAGAATAATAACTTTATTAATGTCAAAATCAAAATTATGTGTGTGTTCATAATCATGTTTAGCTAAAGCTGTATTTTGAAAATTGTTATCAATAGATCTTTCATGTTCTCTATTTCTCAGATGTAATGATTTGCATTTTTTCCCTTTTTCTATTTTATTTTTTGTACTTTGAAATAATATTTTATTGAATTTCTGTTCAACTGAGAAAACTAATTGGACGTTACATTTTTTTTAAATTCTAAAAAGACATTTGTTATAACCTTCAATATATGACAAAACTATTAATTTTTTCTTTTCTAAGTTTAAGTTTGGATTGTTTTTAATTTGTATATTTTGATTAATTGTTTTGATTTCCTTGTAACGTTCAGCGATTTTAGTTTTTAACAATTCTAATGGGTAAGCATTTTTTAAAGAGTATTTTTTACTAAATTAAAGTTTTCCTTATGGTATCTTGCATCCGCTAATATGATAGCTCGGTCTACTAATCCATATATTACGGCAATTTTATCATAAATAGGATGGCATGAATCATAGTTTTAAAAAAACGACCTTTAAAGACGTTCGTTACAAAAAATGGTTAGACATACTAATAATCACTTAAAAGACAGCTGACATTTAAAAAATAAAATAGACAAAATTAGTATTCCAAATGATTGTACAGTTTGGTCTCTTGATATTGTTTCCATGTGTACTAACATATCTTGGAATTTAATTAGAAGTACCGTTATGAATAGGTGGAAAGATCTTGAACTACACACTTTTCTAACAAAAAAGGATTTTGATAAAGCTCTAAAAATGTGTCTAGAATCCTCTTATTGCCAATTCAATGATAAATACCATCAACAAATCTACGTCATGCCGATGGGGTCGCCCATTTCTGTTGCTCTAGCTAACTTAATTGTGAAAAATGTTGAACAAAAAATCTAAAAATCAATTAAATATCCAATTATATTTTACTTCAAACTCTTTGATGATACTCTCTTATGTATTCCAAAAGACAAAATTCACAATATTTTACAAAAATACAATCAAGCAGATCATAAACTAAAATTTACCATAGAATTGGCAAACAATGAAAAAATTAACTTTCTTGTTTTATATATCGCAATAGAAAACAACAAAATTGTGAAAAATTGGTTTCGAAAATCAATGTGGTCACGTCGTTTTTTGAACTATGATTCATGCCATCCTATTTATCATAAAATTGGCGTAATATATGGATGAGTAGACCGAGCTATCATATTATCGGATGCAAGATACCATAAGGAAAACCTTGATTTAGTAAGAAATACTCTTTTAAAAAATGGCTACCCATTAGAATGGTTAAAAACTAAAATCGCTGAACGTTACAAAAAAATCGAAACAATTAATCAAAATATACAAATTAAAAACAATTCAAACTTAAACTTAGAAAAGAAAAAATTCATAGTTTTTACATATATTGAAGGTTATAAGAAATTTCTTTTTAGAATTTTTAAAAAACTTAACGTCCAATTCGTTTTCTAAGTTGAACAGAAATTCAATAAAATATTATTTCAAAGTACAAAAAATAAAATAGAAAAAAGGAAAAAAAGCAACTGTGTATACAGACATACCCGTAAAAATTGCAACAAAAACTACATAGGGCAAACTAGTAGTTCATCATATCTGAGAAATAGAGAACATGAAAGATCTATTGATAACAATTTTAAAAATACAGCTTTAGCTAAACGTGCTTATGAACACATACACATAATCTTGATTTTGATATTAATAAAGTTATTATTCTTGAATGTGAACGAAATTTAGACAAACGCCTTATTCTAGAAATGATACATATTCAACGTGACAATTATACAATTAATTTTAGAACAGACATTCAAGGTATCAGAAATATTTACAATAAACTTATTGCCAATATTCGCATTCCAAAACAGAAGTAAAATTTTAACTTGATTTGAATTTTACGCGGTCTTTTTTTTTTGGTTACGTACACTGTAAAAAATAAAAAATTTCACAAATAAAAATGGTAAAATCACATAGAAATTTTTTTGTAATATTACCACTTGCATTATAGAGAAAATACCATTTTTGAGGTTCAGAATCCAAATGAATTCGTAATTTTACCAGTTTCAGTATTTCAATATAGCATGACGTTGTATAAATACAGCTTCTGCTCCTGAATCTGTCATATTTAAGGTAGGTAATAAAGGGACCCTCTTTCAAAGTGGAGAATTTCTGCAAGATTGTGAAAGTACAAAAAGTAATAAAAATCCCTTTTTCGAACGTAAACTTACAATTTGAAAATGGGAAATTGATATAAATCGCAATTATGCAGGTTTTAATATACTAAAATTAGACGTCATTATTCAATTTCCAGGGTGCGGAAAAAAGTAGAAAATTGGAAAACTTACAATGATTTGTAAAAATGTTGTCAGGAATTGGTAAAAATAATGAAAAATGTTTCTTTACATTGAAAATGAAACATTTTTGCATAAATAAGAAAAATATTTCAATATCAAAACATTTATTATAGGAAGATTAAAAGTTTACAGAAATCGAATAAATTCAATGAATATGCGAAATTCCCAAAATTTCGATTGCATTTGTTTCAAGTTTGCTGAATGGGTTTGGCTGCCATTAAATATTTAAATTATTGTCTAAGTTTTCTTTACTATTCAGTTAAGTTTATTATTTCTTTCGTACATTTGAAGCCAATTCAGGTCATAATTTGACGCTTCAAACTATGGAAACCTACGTCTGTAGCTTTCAGCGCCACCAAACGGATCTTTCGCAACCTCGTTAGTCTCACACTGCCTCTCTGAGTGCGTATAAGTTAGTGGAGTGTGGCTTTACCTGTTTTCACAAGCAGATAATTTCATGTGCTCGGAAGCTGAATTTGTAAAAAGGAAAGTTATTTCCAATTCCTTTTACTTGCGATTTTGGCCGCCGATGCAGAAAATGGCGGAAAATGCCGTATAAAGTATAAGAAGACTTACTGAACGCTCAAATTCATATATGCCTTCCATCTGGGTTTGAAGTTAAGCTTTGAAAAAAAAAATGTTTCTATATAAATTGCATGAATAAATTGACTATTTATGTAGAAAGTCATCACTTTTTCGAAAACTAACTTCAAGCCGGAGGGAAGCCATTTATAAATGTATGGACCTGTACGATGTACAATATTGTTTTTATTTGAGCAGTGGTAGTACGACAGGGAATTTCCTTGCGGAATTATAATTTTTATTTTGAGACAGGAAATTTTATTTAAAAATATGCATATATATTATATATTTACATAAATAAATACTTTATTTATATATAAATTCAATAATTTGAAAAATGTTACTTTCTGCAACATTTCTGATTTTAACGGGCAATTTACAATTTCTACTGAAGCTACCATTAATAACGTTTTTTACTTCGAATACTGGAATTACGAACAATTGTGAAAATTCAAATATTTTTTGTTCAAATGCCATAACCTACAAATTTACAAATCATTGCCATTTTACAGAATCTGCTTGGAAACTTACATAACCTGAAAGTTTATTTCCCGACTGAACGTGGATACTCGCTATTGTCTGTGAAAACGCTACTTTGATAGTAGGCAATATACGGACCTACTATGAAAGTGGTAAAGTAACATAAAACTTTT
>NC_046659.1:30950031-30969477 GCF_010883055.1 Belonocnema kinseyi | reverse complement strand
GGGTCTCATTCACACATTCTAACCATTCTTTCCGCGGTCTACCTCTGGGCACGCTGCCATTTACTTTACCTTGATACACTTGTTTCGTTAGTCATTCATTTGACATTCTCTCAACATGCCCGAACCATCTTAACCGATTTCTTTACCATGAGACTAGCGTCTCTTCTGCACCACATTCTTTTATAATTATCTCATTACTTACTTTGTCCATCAGGGTTTTCCCGCATATTATGCGCATGAATCTCATGTTAATTGCGTTAATTTTACTCTTATCTTTTTCTTGATAAGTCCATGTCTCGCTACCGTATAGTATAGTCGATACAAATATAGAATTATGTATTGACATTTTAGCTTTATTTGATACATTTTTACTTCTGACAAGGGGACCTGCTCTACCAATAACCCTCTTACCTTCATTTATTCGTCTATCTAATTCCTCATCTATCTTCCCGTCCCTAGTAAATAAGCTACCAAGGTATACGAACTTATCAACTTGTTCAATTCTCTCATCATTTAATAAAATATTCCATAGTGTTTTCTCACTCTTTCCTTCGAGCGCTAACCCACGTACCCTTACTGTTTCGAGATCCACACCCTCTTCGTCGAAGAGAGCCATTCTTAAACACTTGTCCATAAATAATATGAATAACCATGAAGAAACAACGCATCCATGTCTAACTCCTTGAATAATATCGACACAGTCACTCAGTTTCCCATTCACTCTTACACTCGCTTTGCTACCTGTATATATTGTTTTTGTAGCTTGTAGGATCCATCCATTGACTCCATACTCTTTCAGGACTTTCCAAAGTTTACTTCTATCTACCTTGTCAAAAGCTTTTTCGAGGTCAACAAATGCACAGAAAACTTTTGTTCCTACTCTCAAACTTTTATCTGTTATTTGCCTTAAGCTAAATATTTGATCCGTACATGACCTTCCTGGCATAAACCCACTTTGGACTTCCCAAATCTTTGCTTCTGTTATTTTCATTACCCTACGAATAAGTATTTTTGAATATATTTTACTTACGGTGCTTAATAAGCTAATCCCTCTGTAATTATTGCACTCGCTTTTATCTCCCTTTCTCTTGTATATTGGTACGATAATTGCTTTTTTCCAATCGTCTGGGACTTCTCCCATCTCGAAACATAAATTTATCAATTCGCACAGTCTATGTGGTATGCACGTGCTACCGTGTTTAAGCATGTCAGCCTTAATACCGTCTACCGCGGCAGCCTTACCGTTTTTCAAGTTCTTAATTATATCCCTAACCTCAGTGACACAGACTTTTTCGATTGAGTTTTCCATCGCATCATGTTCAACATCGCAGTAGTGGTGTCCTATAGCTTGATCTCCGAATTGTCTCCTAAAATAGTCTCTGAAAGCCTCTAGTATTCCGTCTGCATCATATACGATTTCCCCCCTTTGTATTTTTTTAATTTTCAAATTAATTTGAATTTTCAAATGCATATTCTGATCATTTAACTCCTTATATATATATATATATATATAAAATAAATTATACCCGAACAAGAGCAATGATACCAAACAGTTTAATTGCAATTTCAACGTAGTCTTCAGCGATTTTTCCTTTATCTCCATAGTAAGTAAACATCAACGACTAATAAGCACATACTAATTAAATATTTTGTATTTTTTTTCTTAACGTATGTATTTGCTTTTAGAATAAGCCTCGAAAAGGACCTGACAATCAGGTTGAAACATGTCAGCACAACATTTTTTATAATAAAAATTTTTTGTTATAATAAAAATTTTTTAACACCAAAAAAGCGGTATAGGCCTTAAAAAAAACTTTATTTATCACTTACCGCAAAAATCATACATAGGGTGAGTGACCCAGCGAATGAACACTTAAGGAAATCATTGATTATAACTAGTCCATTTCACGTTATGATAATTGATTATTCTTACAAAACTTTAGAAAATAGATTCTTCAGGGTTCAAATTTCATAATCCGATAAACAAATTTTGTTTTCACCAAAAAGCTTTCTAAAAATTAATTAAATAGTGCAAAATTAACGAAAACACCAGTGAATGAACACTGTGAGCCAATGTATGAACAGTAGAGCACCAGTGAATGAACACTATAATCACTACAAATTGGAATTAGGATTTAGGTATAAAATTACATAGGTGCATTACAAAATGAGCAATTAAATAATCTAAAATATAAAAAAGCGTTGCGAAATTCATTAAATATATTATTTCAATAAAAACCACAAGACATTTAGATATGAAGAAAGGAGGCAATACAAAATTTGAACACAGAACTAATACAACACCTTACTATGTTGATTTAGGTTAAATTAGTAAATACAATTATAAATCACAGTGATGTAAAAATGGAAATTCTTTAAACATTTATAAAAATATATTGACTATTATGCAATAGTACCTAGCACGAATCAATGTTTTTCATAGTTAAACAACGTTTTCTAAATGCAAAAAAATCATTAAATTTCTAACCTCAAAGTTGCCTTACCTTTAATTTAGTTTCCTGCGTACTTTTTTGATGTTCTAACCACAAAAATATACGTTTAAACTATAACTATTTATAGTTTATATTTATATTTATAGCTTCGATATTTATAGTTACATTAATTGAAACAAGTCAACTATAACAGCACAACTTTGATGCAGAAAAGGTAAAGATTTTTTTTGTAAAAACAGAGTGAATAAGGAGTTGCTTAGACTCACCATAATCGATGATGCTTCACATTCAAGAAATTAAAAAAATTATCTACAAGAATTTACTGCAATGAATTGTATATTAAACTCTTCAAAAGTGCTTTAAGATTTCAAATATATAGAAATTCATAAAGACTTAAACTTTGAAAGGTTATATTTATATATTTTTCGCATTAGTGTTCATTCACTGTTCACTGTTCAGCCACTGGATCACTCACCCTATATCAATTGCATATATTCGCATTTTCATAGCTTCTTGAATCTTCTGATTTCTGTGACGTAATTTTGTGCCCTTTCCATTCAGTTAATGCAACATCCTTTCCATTTGTTCAAACCAAAATATTCCTGGTAAGAAGCCTTGAATTAAAAGCTATTAAAAATTTCGAATGCCTAAGAATGTCGTTTCTGTCATTCGTCTTCCAATCCTTATCAGGCGACGAAAATAATAAGATTCCAATCCCTTTTAAAGCCGATCGGAGCTACCAGACTTAACTTCCAATAAATTAAAAACCAAATTTTTGTTTGAAGCATTAGAACGCGCTTCAAAAGCATGAAATTTGCCCAATCTAGTAGGATTGTACACACGAATACATCTCTTTATCGTGATTTATCGTGAAATGTACGATTTCTTCAAATATTATCACGTACAAAAATATAAAACCATGATAAAGAATTCAAAACATTATTTTTCACCAGAACCATCTATGTGGAAATTAATTCTGACATCGTAAAATGACCGATGCTATGTTTTAAAAAACTTTTTATCGCATTATTATACGAAAAAAGTAAATAAAAGTAGCGAAATATGCAAAATTAGAAGGGATAACACTTTTCTATTTCTTGGTTGCTTTTTGGTATCCAAAAGTTTTTAGAAAATAATGTCGACGCCAGGTACAGAAAGGGATTAAAGTTAAGAGATAACTTCTGCTGCTATGGAGATTTAAAGCGAGAGGACAAAAACGGTGTCCAGAAGTATTCAATATTTCTCATGTTACCAGTGGATGCACGACGTTTTTGAATACTTGTTAATGCAAGCCTTCTTAACGGGTTGGTTTTGCCAGCTGAAAACCGATTTATTCATTTTTTATACCCAAACCCTCTTTTCCCTATTTTGGAACGATATCATACTAAAATCTAATTCATTTTTATTATTTATTCTAAAAAAGCATTTAGGCGCAGACGGAAAGACATCTAAAATATTCAGAACTCGTTGGCGAAGATAAACATTCAGAGAAAAACCTGACGCAAAATTCACATACATACAATTGGAAAAGGGCTGGAACCAAAATTCTTTCCGAACCTTTCCTTTTTTCCACTAGGGACGTGAAACTGGAATATATTCCTATATCTATCTATCTATCTATATTTACATTCTCGATACCGTTTTGATTTTAACTATGGAAAATGAATAAACATAGAATACATGTTGCAGTTTCTGGAAAAATTTACTAGCAGCTTTTAAAAAGAGTTTCGATATCTTTTGCGATATTACATTATAAACAATTAGTGATATTAAACTAAACTATAGTCGGGCAGAAAAAGAGAGAAATATTGACGAAAAGCAATACAGACACTAATTCGCACAGCTAAGGCAATAAAGACGTTGGGAGGTCGATTCCAGGGTGGCGCAATGGAGAAATTTCAATCACAGTCCGCAGGCAGTCTATTATTTTTCAATCAGATTCACTGATTACATTACTGCAGAACTGTTCTGTCTTCCGTTTCTGATAATTGTATATCCTATGGCTTGTTTCAGGTATTATTACGACAAAAACATCATGACGAAAGTCCACGGGAAGAGGTACGCCTACAAGTTCGATTTCCAGGGACTGGCTGCAGCGACGCAACCTGCTGCTGCGGATCCAGCAGCTTACAAGTACCAAAGTGAACTCTTTATGTCCGGATATGGACATGCTAAGCTCAACCTGATGCCGCCTCCAGCCGCTTCCGTATCCGTATCGGTACCAGGCGGCCTTTTCCAGTCGGCTTCCAGCTACTGGACCACCAGCCCCGGAGCGAATCTCTATGCGGGCCATCACACATCATCAGGTCACGTACCTCCGCATCTTGGCTCGTATCCCCATTATGCATGACCCGCCGCGGAGCACTGGGGTGCCCTTGGAACTCCACGCTGAAAATTCAACAGAGCGGATCATTGCTATCGTCTAATACGAGCGTACTCGGTACTGCGAATTACCTCAACAGGTATGCCGTATTCCGTGCTGTGCCATACTATGCCATTCCTTTATCATCGTTCTTACTTTGTCGCGCATGTACGGACGATCTGACTCCTCGCGACGCGATGTTTATCCTCGTCTTCATGTGTGAGAACTTTGTAGATAGAGACGCACAGAGAGTGAACTAAAAACTTTATCGATTGGTATACATAAGCGATTCGTCACGCAATGAGTTATCTGCGATTTCAAGATCGTATGTGGATTGGGATACTAGGAATGCACAAGATTACTTGGTGGCATGTGAATTCAAATTAATTCAAGTCAACACAAAACTAAATTTAAGGTAAACTAAAGTGACTTTTAAATGAATTTAAGTGATGTAAAATGTATAATTCAACAGAATTCAACTTAATTTAAGCCAGTTTAAGTAAATTCACCAAAATTTAAGAAATTCTAAAGACTTGAAGTAAATATAGCTGACTTCAAACGAAAGAAAATTAATTCATGTAAATTCACCATAATTTAACAGAATATATAGAAGTCGACCACAGCCATTTGAATAGTAGAGAATACATGTTAATTCAAGTAAAATCGTGTGAATAATTCAATGTTAATTATTCAAGATGAAAATAGCTGAATTCAAAGAAATTCAAAGTGAAGTTGGTTGAATTTCCCTAAGTTCAAGATACATTCAAGTAAAATCAAAAGGAATTCTGTGTGAAATAATTTTAACTCGAAGTAAATTCAAGGAGAAACTGTAGCTAACTTCTCAGTGAATTTTTATTTGACTTGAAGAGAATGCAAGTGAATTTAGTAATTAATCAAAGTAAACTCTGGTGAGTTCAAAGGAACTTTAATTAGAATTCATCTAAGTTTACTTGAACTGGGTTTCGTTCCAGTAAATTCTACTATATTCAATCAAACACAGTCGAACTCAAACAGAATACAAACTAAAATATGATTGATTAAAAGTGAATGGACAGTGATTTGAACAGATTTTACTGGAATTCAAGTTATACTAAATCCAATTCAATAGAATTCCACGTGACTACAAACAATATGAAGTGATTCAAAGTAAACGCTAGGGAATCCAAAGGAAAATGAAGGTAAAATGAACTGAATTCAAAGAAAATATAATGGCAAGTGAACTAAATTTAAATTATTTGCAAAGAATTCTAATGAATTCTATTGAATTGTATAAAAATAGTTTTAAATTCATTTTAATTCAATGTAAGTTCAAGTGAATTCTGTCTAAAGAAATCGTTGCTTGATTTATTAACTTATTTTTTTAATCGAACAGACTTTTTTAAATTTCTAACTTGAGTTTTGCTCAGATCCAACAAAGTATGTTAAAACCAATTTTTTATTTAACCAAGAAAAAATTCCTTTAGTAAAAATGAATGCAAGCAAATTCATGTGATTTCAAATGAATTTGTCTCTACTCAAAATAAATTTCGAATGAAATAATCTAAATTAAAAGTGAAATTAGGTTAATTATAGAGAAATGTTTACATTAAACTATTTACTGAAATTCGAAATACATTTAATTCTACTACGTCTATTGGACTTTAGTTATTCGTATAACACGCGGAAAAACTTGGAGTTCGCACAAGAAGATACTACAAAATCAAAACAACAAAACTGACATGATTTCATAAAGTCATTTTTGTTTTTGAAACTGCCAACTGTAACCTCGATGTAAGGATCTTCATTTATTTCAATTAACTTTGTGACGTGATCAGATTCACATGTCATACAGAATTGAGACTTCATTAACGATTAACGTATTTGAATTATTAATAATAATTCTTCCAATCAATTCCGCTGCAAATTCCTGCTTTAAGGCCACGTAATGAGTGGGTCACGTGATCAGATTCTTACCTTACCGACAATTTTTTTATTTTCTAACTTATTTTCACACGGAGCACCGCATCGATTTGAAGGTTGGGATGTGAAAGAAGAAGCACTAAGAAAGTTAAGTCTGGTCTTAAATTTCTATAATTATAAAAAAAACTTTGAAATAATTTTTTTTTGCTTTCTTATAATTAATCAAATTTAGGAGCTGACTCACCTTTCTCAGTGCTCCTTATTGATTATCTTAAATTTGCATCTTTATGTGGCGCTTCTTGTGAAAATGAGTTACGAAATAAAAAATGTGTTAGTAAGGTAAGCATTTTGTCACTTGACCCACTCTTCACATGTCCTTGAGGGGTCATCCCACTTGAAGGCTGTTTTTTCGCTTTTTTAGATATTTTTGGCGAACTATAAAAACATTAAAATTTGAAATTTTAACCATACACATACTACTATTTAAGGAGTATATAACAAATTTTGTTAGACCGAAACCTTAGCTCAATTACAATCTATAACGCTGATTAGCCTCCCATCTAGAAAAAAGCTCCTTCATGGTACCCATGATTTCGGAAGTTCTGCTTATCATAAATCAAAAATTCAAACGACGTTTTAATATGTGAATTAATGATTATCGCCAGATCTAGGATTATAAAAAAAAAATATTAAAAATTTATTATTTAGCATGCTCTTGAAAATTTCATTTTGGAATTTGGTGTTTTTTGCGACTATTCCAACATGAAAAAATAACCGCTTAATAGGTAGCTCAGAATAATCCTAGTTTGAGCGAAAACTATATTTACATTAAATTCACCAGAAAAGCGTGGATGGAATCCGTTGGATAGATTTTGAAGTATCATGGATACCAGTTAAAAAAACACAACTTTTAGAAAAACTCGTTTTAACACGGCACTCACTCGACATGTCTGAGCTTAGTAATAAAGGTGCATTTACCGCAGTCAAAACTCGAGGCGCTTTGTACAGCATGATCTGTCTCCTTATTGGTTAAACGCTACGCTGTAACTTCCTAAAAACTTTGAATATCGAAAAATTACTCTAGCCACATACTCTATACATCATTCGGATGCAATTTATGCAACAACAAACATTCTATTTTTTAACTGTTAAGTGGAACGACCCCCTTAAGCATCGTTGGTTACTTTCTAACAATCTTTGTAGAAATATATATAATAAATATCGCTGGCTAAGCTATACACTTTTTTCCGTGAAATTTATGATTGACATACTACTCCACAGAATCCGTATACTTAGAATTATTCTTATAGAATAGTCACTAGTCACCCTGGCAGTTCATGCGAGAATAAACTTTCAATTAATAAGAAAAATGTAATTCGTGAAAACTATGTTACAATTGACTAACAGTAGTCTACAGTTTATGTGTAAAATGAAGATGGACATGACAGCGTGTAAAAAACATTTGAAAATTCTTTTTTTTTATTGACTTATCTTTACTCACACTTCTACAACATTAATTAATGATTCATATTTCTGTAAAATCAAACTTTACAATCACAGGCAAATATAAATTTAAAGTGACCAAATTTGAAAATTATATACACAAAATTACTCTGATATTTGGTGTGTCATTTTCCGTCCTTCAGCCACTAAAGTCGTTTGTCTGTCAATGTTGGAATTTTTGACCCATTCAGGTCAAAAGAAGAGCTAAGCCTTTTTATAAATTTTGCTTCCAGAACTTTAGCAAAATCGTCCTGTCGAAAAAAGAAACAATTTATTCGAAATTGAGGGTGAGCGTGACGGTTATTTCCTAAATCCGCACTCTATACAGAATGATAGTTCGTAAGCTGACGACAGTCAGACGAGCGTCTAA
This sequence comes from Belonocnema kinseyi, assembly GCF_010883055.1. Lineage (NCBI taxonomy): Eukaryota > Metazoa > Arthropoda > Insecta > Hymenoptera > Cynipidae > Belonocnema > Belonocnema kinseyi. Next base: position 30,960,890 of record NC_046659.1, on the reverse strand, counting down.
TGATTCAGGCAGTTACCCGAGTAAAAAGACGTTGACTTGGTTTCGAATTGAATTGCCTCCAATCAAGACATGCTGATGTCGAAAAGTTTGACTTCACCATTTCTCAGTTTTGAGACGGAGCCAGACTTTAAATTATGGCTAGGGTACAAGTTTCTATGTCTTTAAGACATATACCTATGTCTTGAATCGGATTTTTAAGACTACCAGGCGAGTGGTTTATAACTTCGAGTGTGTATATTTGTATACTTGTTATTCTACTTCAGGGCTCGCCACTTCAAGCAGGTGCTGTCTGCAACGACAAGTGTATGGCTGCCACCATTTTTTTCTGTCATTTTTTTCTTCTTTTTTCAGGAATCGAGCGAATGGTTACGGTCACGGTAAATTACGTCTCGCCGTCGTTCACGCCGGGGGGTCTGAACCTTTTTACTTGAATTTCCAATACATTTAATTTCCAATTTCAATTTAATTTTTAATTTAGAAAGTGAATCAAATTTACCTTCAAATTAAAGCTGTCACAAAAGTTTTAAAAAGGAGGAAAAATTTGGAAAATTTGGAATGAAAATTCATTAAAAATAAAGAAAAACGACTGGCGCCAAAATATTTTTCTTCGTTTTTATCGTTCTCCTTTATCTTGTACAAACTTTAATTAAAGATTAAAAAATAATTTACCTGAGTTGCTGGAAAGAATTTTGTGTTGGTTTTATTAAAAAGTTTGAATACTTGTAAATAAAGAGCGGATTGAAGCTACTGTGACGTTAGTTCAACTGTTTAATAGAAGCTTTCAAACTTCAAAGCTTTCATACAAACATTTTGAAATATAGGCGATTTTAGAGTTTAAACAATGCCAGCAGATAGGCGTTGAAATTGGAAACTAAATTGAATATTTCAAATTAAAGCTTTCTAAAATTAGCCAAATCTAAACTTTTATTTAATTAAAAAAGTACGATTTAACGTGAAAATTGATTAGATCAAATTTTCTAAAATGAAAAAATAAATTCACCTTTATTTTCACAGTTCAAAATAAAAAAATATTTCCATTTTTAAATTTCAAAATCAAATTTTTTTTAAGATACGTTCAAAATACAAACTAATTTTGAATGGGAAATTTTTTATTCGAAAAATGTTCTAAATAGTTCGACATTCCAAGCTCAGTTAAAAAAATTTTAATGGGAAAATTGAATAATTTCTTTAATGTTTAATGGTATCAATTTTTAAATTCTGAACTCACGCGGTAATTGCTAAATGCTCCTCTTTTTCCTATTATAAGTTTAAATTTTACAATTAAAATTGAACTGGTTGAATTTCAAAAAGTATCATTTATATTTTTAAAATTGTTAATTTCTGAACGATTATAAGTACTGAAATTAATCAAAATTTTAAGGGTTTAGGTACTATTTATATTCTATTTAAATTGAATTTTCATAGTTCAAGTAAACTAAAATTTGAGTAGTAGAATTTGGCAATTGTCCATTTAAATTTTTTTTTATTCTTATTATTTCATTCAAGAAATAATGAAATATGCCACATTTTTAACTAAGAATATTTCTATTTTCTTTAATTATTATAAAACTTGCAATAAAATATAGCAATTGCTATATTTGTGAATTTGTGTGAAATATATAAATATTAGTAATAAAAGCTAAAACGTTTATATTTATTTTTATATTATTAAATAAAACGCTGATATATTTTTTTCCGAATTATATTTCATTTTTGGGAAGGATAATGTCTTCCAAGCCCGGCGCGGCGGGAGGTATAATGACCGTGAAGAGCTAGGAACCAGTCGAACGACAGGATTTATTGGGGCCAGTTTGACCTAGTCTTTTGACTGCCACTGGCAGCCAATGCAGCCAATGGCTGCCTTTTGGTGAGCCCTGTTCTACTTGTTTGGCGACCCCGAGTAATATATTTTGTCTTAAGTTCGACTTGGCTCGTCTTTAGTTCGTCTCCAATACGGCTATGTCTCACTGGCGGCCAGGGACAAAACTTAGTAGTCAAACACGTAGTTCTTGAATTCATGACTAAGGTTTGCGACGAGTTTTAAAGACAAGATGGGGTGGACTTATCTTGAAACGAGAAATATTATTGTTAATCTTAGAAACTTAAGGACCTGTCTTAAGACGATAAGTTTAAGTCTTAAAAGTAAACAGCATTTTTTCTAAAGAAATTCATATTACGAATTTAGGGCTTAAATATTTTCGAAGGTCAAAATTACAAAAGTTTTCGTTTCTGGATTTTTTGTCCATTTTACTCCGATCTCTACAAACTATGGACCCCACCGGCAGGGTCTGCGATTTCCAGGAATCAGGTAGCTAGGCTGGGATCAAACAGTGGACATCTGCTAAGGATGAAAATTTTACGACGTTGTAACTTGTAATTTTGTCATAAATGATTTTCTCATTCAAAAGTAGGGACCTGTCTGTCTCAAGAACTACAGGCGTATACAATTTTTCGCAAAAAGATTAAAACTGTGATTTTCTACAAGTATCTAGTGAACTGTTGACAATAGGAAAAAATAGATGACATTTTTAGATTTGCTATCCAAAGAACAGAATGATTGCAGTTTAACAAAATTATTAATGCATCAAAAATAAATACCATGGAGATAAATAATATAAAAATCCTGTAAAATTTAAAACGGATTAGTAATGACCATCGAAGGTCTTGAGTCTTTTGTTTTTGGTGTCCTTGAGCTCGACTTAAAGATGAAAATTTTCAACTTGGGACCAAACATAAAGTCTCGATCGCGGCCAGGGGTGAGACTTACAAAAACGTCTTCGCTATATCTGGGCCATGCCTTGGATGAATACTTAGCCAAGAAGAGTTATTGTTAGTCGGAACAATACCGACAATATTCTTTGTTTTCATGTACTTATAACGGCTTTGGAGATTTTTTCAGAAAAGTAATTAAGTCATTACAAATTTTTCATTCATCAATTTTAATCTCAGTTCTGAGTCGAAAAAGGTTCATCTTAAGACAAGTTTACGCCGACTTGAGACTAACCATGCTAAGACCATAAAAGTAAGACCAAGGCCTACGTCTCGACTCAGTTTTGATCCGCAGTCAGGCATCGATGTCTTGGAGGCGAACTCAAGACATCACCAAGTCGAACTTAAGTCGAAGCATTTTTACTCGTGGAATACCAGTATTTTGTATCAGGCACGGATAATTTTCAAATCAAAAACAGCCAGAATAATAAAAGCACTTCAAATAATTTTATTGTCAGTATTAATTCGTATTGTGTAAGCGTCTTTTAAATGTAACTAAGTTTAAACACCTTTTCATGTATTTTAAGGTTGAGAAACACGTACATAAAGTTGTATTTTTCAATAGGTATTTGCATGTGGATTTTACATTTATTATATTTTGTTCAATTCGTCACTTTTACGTTAAATTATTTTTGTGGTAGCCGCAAAAATTGAGCGTGTTATACTGCCTATGGATTGAACTTAATCTGTCTCTTTTCAAGCAGCGTGCGTACACCTGCATCTATAATGTTGGACCTCGATGTAGAACAGTGTTTATACTGCGCGGAATACAAAATGGTCCAAGCTGGCGCTTGATTCGCAGACTTGAAAGGAGAGATCACGTGCAATCCCCCAGCAGCAGAACACGCTTTTCATTTTGCGCTTCTCTAAAAAAAAAAGAAAAATGCAGTTCATGCTATGGAAGAGAGCCTTCCTCATGGCTCGGGCAATATTTTTGGATCGAGTTTTAGGTGAGGGCCAAATATTTTATTTCACTAGCGTATTTATTTCTAAAGAAATCTCTTAAGTGAAAATTCTTGCCCAAAATTACTTCTTGTACTGGGCTTCTTGTACTGGGTACCACCTGGTTCCAGGCGGCTAAGCAGACCTTTTTTATTCTCTTGTACTGTGTTTGCCATAAACTTGAGCTCGATGCCCGCCTAGGCGATTTAGTGCTCATCCGGGGGCTACTGTGTTACGTTTTCATGCATGGCAATGTAACACAGTAAACGTAAAGGCACCATCGCCATTGTGCCTATAAATTGAATAATTAACTCTGTTTCTCGCCAATACGGAGGTCGAGTCGAATGGGCACTTTCTTATGTTATGATTCCCAGTAGGTCTAGTCCACTTGTCATGAAGCATGCATTTTTTTCTACCAAAGATACTTATAGTTAAAATGAGGTTTTTTTAAACCATCCATATCCCCGCTATTGGTTAGTCTTAGGAACTGTTCCGTAACGGTAGACACTTCCTAAATTTTGAAGTTTAAGAATTTTCTGCCATTTAATAAATATTAGAATTAAGCCAATTTTTTTCTTGAAGGTCGTATAAAAATGCTTAGAAGTGTCCGTAATAAAAAACAAGAAGTTCCAAATGTTTCATTGACAAGTAGACTCTACTTGTCAAAAAAAGCGGTTCTAAAAATTTGTTCTTAAATAACAGTCCAGCGGGCACAAAATTTAGTGACGTCTTCACGACATCGTTACGACATATTTATGACAACTTTACGATGTTCTATATCCATGTCGTTAAGGTGTCTTTACGATATCGTAAAAACATCGGTTGATCTGATAATGTCTTTACGATATCGTAAAGACACCGCAACGACACGGACATAGGATGTCGTAAAATTGTCGTAAATATGTCGTAACGATGTCCTAAAGGCGTCGCCAAATTGTGTGCCCACTGGGAGTTTTAGTTCGAATGAAAGATTTCTTTTTCTTGTTTAGAATTCGCGTCTTAAAAAGAAATTTGCATTTGTATATCAATTTTTCGATTCTCTAAATGCTGAGATATTTACCTGCAAATATGTCAATTTAAGGGCATGCGACAGAGCCAAATACCAATATTACCGACCTTACTTTATCAGTTTCCAGAATATATTTTGAACCTCATAACTTTTTTTTAGAATAAAATATCGAGCTGAAACTTTGGAAAATGTATTAGAGTATAATATAGTACGTTTAGTTACTTCATTTGGGTAGGAACTTCATTTCCACTGAAAACTATTTCCGACCAAATTAAAAGTGGGAGCCTTTTTCACATATTTTTTCTGAACCCCGACATTTTTTGAACTTTCTAACTTTTTTATACATAAAATATCTGCTACAAACTTTGAGAAATGCAAAAACCGACAGAAAACTACGTTAAAGTTCAAAGTTTAATAATAAAAGATGTAAACAAAAATATTTCAACTAAATTTTATTCGGTACACAACAAAGGACTCACAACGTAGGACTATGATTTTTAACAAAATTTTTATTGTTTACGTTATGTCAACGGTCAAATATAAATTATTTTCTAGCCTGGGAAAATTTAACGAATTTAAAATATGAAAAACAGTAGCTTATTATTTAATTGAAACTGTCGGGCTAAAACTCTAATTTCAAATTTCAATTGCCTCACTTTACTAAATAAATACTAGCATTAAATAATAAAATTATGAAATGACAATCGCTACTTCTTTTTTAAATAGTCAGCTTTATATCTGTAAAGTATAAAATTTTTGACTCTGGTATTTATTTAGTAAACTTTTATTTTAATCGTAGCTTCACGCTCAAAAATTTATTTTATTTATAAATTTTTAATAAATGTTATTCTTTTAATAACATTCTTAAAGGGTGATGCACGTTCTGTGCAGATTTTGAAAAGAGAATATTTTAAATACATATTTTATGATAATGTATTTTGTTTATAACAACTAAAAACTGTTACAGGCATAGCAGGTCCAGCGCCGACATAACCTATAGTATGCATTCAGATTCATCTGGCACAATTATTAGCAATACTTCCTTGGAAAAGTGTTTTTCATTTTAAATGCTAGACGGGATGCTTATTATATACTTAAAATATGTTTTCAATAGTGAAAAGTCGTTCCAAGTTAACCAAAAATGCAATTTTCTATTAAATAAAGTAAACTCTAAAATTCTCATAAATTCTCAGAGAATTTATTTCTCGGTTATATTCTCGGTAATATTCTCATTTTCGTTAACGTTCTCAAAGTAATATAACCAACTCAGAACTCTAAGGACGAGCCAACTGTTAGAGCCACGTCTAGTGGCCGCCAGAGTTAGGATTTTCATACGCATCACGAAACCCGTTACCGGCTAATGCCAATGCAATTGATAGCCGAGACCTTTATTGTGTGCTGGATAAGATTTATTTGAAATTTTTTCCACATCTTTTATTATTAGACTTTGTACTTTAACGTGGTTTTCTGTCAGCTCTTGCATTCCTCAAAGTTTGAGGCTATAACTTGAGAACGTTTAATTGTATAAAAACGTGTAATTGGCAAAAAGCTTTGTCTTGGTTCATAATTTCAAAAACATATTTTACATAAGCATAACGCCTTTCTCGACATATATAAGCTAACGTTACCATGTAGGTCTCACAATGAATGCAGGAGTATTAGTGGCGACTGAATTAAAAGAAGATTCAATTAAATGGGTACCATCGTCTATATCGATAGAAAAAGGTCTGCTAAGCCGGCATGTATCAGGTGGTGCCCAGAGATAAACTGAAACTATGTAATGGTTTATAGGGAAATATAAAAATAAAATCCGTGTTACTTACATTGAGCATTACTCGTAACTAGTTTTAATCACGAACAACTCCTGTATTATAAACTTTTTTAATAACTTATTGGTTATATGTATATACTAGTTGAAATTCGAAATATCAGGAGCATTTGTCAAAACGCAAAGTGATCAAGTCCTTTTGTTACAAGTGATAATGGTAATTTCGCATTTCAACTAGTTACAACTTCATAAGAACCATTTAAACTTGGCACTCCGAATATGTTATTTCAAATGTAAGAAAGTGACAACTTCATGTAGCCCTTATGCAGTGTTCATTCTCATTAGTGCATATATATGTGTGTGTAACTACAAGGCATTAATATTGTATTTATGTATGTAGTCAGTTGCAAGCGTGCGTGCGACCCTGAAAAGCAATATCTCCTGCCTTCACCTTGCATCGAGTTTAAAAAAAAAAGAGAAAAAACAAGTGCTATTACGAATATGATAAAATATTGGCTCAAATAAATTCGGTACATGGAAAAAATGGAAATATAGACTAGGTTCTTCGAAATTTGGTGAAAGTAGCACAAATGATTATAATGAGTCTAGATAATTCGTACATTACTGCATATAAGCAGTGACCGTCGCTGTTCAAGGTGGACTTCAATCATATGTTCTGAATTCTCTTAATTCTTCTGAAAGCATTCCGAGTCAAAATGCTTCGACTTGAGTTCGACTTGGTTATGTCTTGAGTTCGCCTCCAAGACATCGATGGCTGGGTGCGTCTCAAAACTGAGTCGAGACATAGACTTTCGTCTTAATTTTATACTAACGAAAGGTGAGACGGCGTCTACTTGTCTCAAGTCGAGCCTTGTCATGGTTAAGACGACGTTTACTTGTCTCAAGACAAGCATTGCCTTGGTTGAGATGGTCGCACCTTTTGCGGCTCATAAATGAGATTAGAATTGATGAATGAAACATTTGTAATGATTAAATTTGTTATTTTTAATTTGAAAAAAATCAGAATCTACAGGTCAGAATGACCCTTTTTGCTAGGACAGTTATACATTTGAAGTTATAAACCGCTCCGATTGGAGTCATAAAAATTTGACTTAACAGATAAATTTATATCTTCAAGACATCGAAACTTATCTCCAAGACATAAATTGAAGTCTGGCTCTGTCTCAAAACTTAGACATGCTCAAGTCGACCTTTTCGACTTCAGCATGTCTTGATTGGGGGCAATTCAAGTCGAACTCAATTCAAAGTATTTGTATTCGGGATGGAATGCTTTTTAACTATTTCCAAATCCATCGACTTTTGTTGACGGTAGAATTTAAAATCTTTTCAACGTCTTTGATTTTTCCTGAAATATTTAGAGTATATATTGAATCAATGTGAATTCCTTAGAGTCTTTTGAATTATGCAAAATTATCTCGATTTGTCAGAATTCATTTTCTGAACCGTTCTGAAATGGAATGGAAGCTTCTAATGTGTTCCCTAAGGGCTTACATTTTTCTTGCACCTTCTTCTTTATTCCTTTAAACACCCCCCACACACTTACTTGGTGGTGGAAGGGGGACCTGCAGTTTAAGGTAGGTTCCGAACCACCAAGAGCAACAGCTTAAAGTACTTAGAGAAAACCTTTTTCTCTAGAGGTACCGGTCCCAATACTTTCCAGAGATGAACAACTCCCTTGCTAGGCTAGTGTTCACCGCATGGGCTGCCGAAGTCCAAAGCTTTGGTCAACGGTGAACTACTACTGAACTAGGATGCACTAATTTTTTTAAATCTGCAGAATTCTAAGAAATCGAGAGAATTTCGCAGAATTCAAAAGACCTCAACGAATTTATAATAATACAGTGAGAATTATAAAGAGTTTTATAGAATTCAATGAAGTTTTAAAAAATTCTAAAGATTTAAATAGAATTCAACGAGTTCTGCGAAATGAACAGAATTAAAAACAAAGTGCGTCTTAATTCAGTACCAGTTTAATCTTAGACTAAAGTTGCTGAACTTGGAAATAGTTCAAAAGAATTTCATGCTTTCAGAAGAATTCAGAGAATTCAAAGCATTTGATTAAATTCTCAATTAATCAGAGTCGAACACTGATTCTAGTTATTATATTATTATATTATAATTATTATTGCTCGAATTGCGGAGAGCTAACATTTTATCTGTAACATATTTAAATAAAGAAATTGATTTTTTTTGCAAAGTTATTTTACAGTTCGATAAAACTTGAGAATATACGATTCAATTAGACAATCACATTTGTAATTGTTCTTGTATTTTTTTTAAAGCTTGAAGAAAGGTGAAACTAGTGCGGCAGGATATACTGCTTTTCGAGATCGCACGCACAACACGGAAAAAATTTATCCTTATAAAACTCACGAAGTTGTAGCTAGGTCTCAAATAAGGGATAAATAATTAAACTTTAAATCCTTATTTCGATGAAAAATTTAAGGATAAACTTGGAACATTTTTACGAACACTTCGAGTTTCCTAGAAACAGTTCCTGAAGATTTCAGACTTAAATATAAAAAGGCAAAAAATTTTATTTGTGCGATTTAATTTATATTTATTTATAAATTCGCACAACTCTGACGATTCAAACCCTCGAACTGCTGACTAAATTTTCTAAGCACAAACTAAGACTGTGTGAACACGCGTAGCCATAGAGGTTAAACAATACAGATATTATAAAACTTTTATCTACTTATCCGACGAACTCGAACCACACATACGCATGCACATGCGAACCGCGCGTTTGGATAAGTGTGTATGTGGGCCGAGTGAAGGCGAACCTACTTCCTAGTTCCCCAATTTGTCGGGCAAGCCATCTATGCCCTCTATGAAACTTGTCACAATCACTTATAATATTTTGGTAATTATTCACGGAAAAAAGTGATGAACTGTTTTAGGCTGGTTATATCGACTTCGTCAATTCTTTCTCAAAATTCGTAGATTATTTACGAAAAACATCAATAACCGATGAATTTTTCTTATATCCGAGACCTAGGGACTAATACGTGACTTTTCTACATATGCGTTTTTTTCGTGAATTGCATATAACAGTAAACGTACGTACAATTGCAATGACCTGTAATACATAAAGTACGCAATCGACCCAAAAATGTTTTAGGACTTTTCGATTTGAATTTTTTTTTCTGCCCCACCTCTCTCGCCCTCTCTCCCTCCCCCTATCTCTCTCCAACGATGTCCTAAAGGCGTCGCCAAATTGTTCACGGTGACCACGCGAGTGCTATACGGTTTTCATGCGCGTGAGTCACAGTTCGGATTTTCACGACGGCCACCACTGCGATCACAGTGTTTCGAATTATTTTCACGCGCATCAGCACTGTTATGTCGCAGCGATGTGAACCGTTTTGTTTACAGTCCTGGCAACCGTTTGCCTCTAAACTTTGAATCGCCTCGTTTAATTTTTTTTTAAATTTAATTGAGTATAAAGTTCGATTTGAAAACAAGAAATAATGATTTAAATATTTAAATCAGCAATTTTATTATTTAAACTCTCATGTACAAAAGATGCTAAGGGACATTTTGCCAACTTTGCAGATGAGTTAAGCAATATGCTATAAAATCGAAATCACCATTTTAGGATAAAAACAAAGTGTACTCCCGAGCTGAAAAAATTACTGAATTGAGGGCAAAAAGTTTATTAAAAAAAAGTTAGCCAGTTTAGAGGAAATTGATGTGGAAGTTAACAATCTAAAACTGAAACTAACCTAAAATTGTAGCAAGCTCGGCTGAGAGTTAAGATAAAAAAACTCAATTTTTAGTTTGAAAATAAATAAATAAATAAAAACATGCTCCTGAAATATTGAGTTTGCGAATATAAATAAAAAAAAGTTTGTTGTAAAAAGCAGTTCTAAGAAAATCGGCCAAAAATGCTGACTCTTAAATTTTACGTCAATTGGTTTACATTTTTACGATCAGCTTATGCATAAACCCTAAACGGTTGCCAGGACTGTAACAAAACCGTTCACACCGCTGCAACATAACAGTGCTGATGCGCGTGAAAATAATTCAGAACACTGTGAACACTGTGTGGTGGCCGTCGTGAAAGTCCGAACTGTGACTCACGCGCATGACAACCGTGTGGCACTCGCGTGGTCACCGTGAACACGTCACTTATACTTCTGTAGTGTGGTCACCGCGGTGACCACAGCCGTTTTGTTCTCTCCGTGTAGTCTCACGACACACAGTGATGGAGAATCTAAAAACGAGGTTCAAAATGACATTCAGAATGCAATTGTGGGTCCGGATGCAATAAGGGCACATAAAATTTTTTCGTGCGAAAACGAAGTCCCCTGGAGGCTTTAGAAAAAATTTTCGAATTTTAATTTT
>NC_046659.1:30937971-30949931 GCF_010883055.1 Belonocnema kinseyi | reverse complement strand
TAAAATTCGAAAATTTTTTCTAAAGCCTCCAGGGGACTTCGTTTTCGCACGAAAAAATTTTATGTGCCCTTATTGCATCCGGACCCACAATTATGCACCGATATTAGATTTTTTCTTCTGAAAAATTTCGTACTCAATTGTTCACAAAAACGTGAAGATAAATATTTTCTCTTTTTCCTTTTTCATTTTTATGTTAATGCAAACAGCGAAAAGAGTGTTGATTTTTTAAATTTCGTTTTTCATCTGCTATACAAAACTTTGCTTATATTTCCCATCACACGACTTCAATGTACGGAGGTATAGGGAAAAAAATCGTTGACTTATAAATTTAATTGTTATAAACCAATTTTATTAACAAATAATTGATGTTAATGGCTATTTAGCTTCAAAGTATATTTTATATTCTAATCTTATTGTAATTATATTTCCCATGATGTTTTCTGAGAAACCTTTACCACTGATCAATATTAATTTTTTTTTATACGCAAATGCACATTTTACGTGTTTTTATGCGAAAAGAAATCGTTTCTTTTTCTGACATTGCTGAAGTTACATTGCTACTGGTGTTTTTGCAACAATTTAGCTATACATTAATATTGGTTAATTTCACGAACAAATTATATAAACAAATGCACATTTTTAGGTGCTTTTAATTGAAAAGAAATCGTTATTTTCTCTGACCTTGCTGAAATTATAATTCCAATGATTTTTTCTGAAAAGAAGTTCTATGCACGAATATTTATTTATTTTATAAACGAATGCAAATTTCAGGCGTTTTTAATCGAAAAGAAATTTTTGACATTTTTCGCATTTTTGTTTATTTTAAAAACCAATTACATAAACAAATGGAAAATTCTGACATTAGTAGAAAAAAGCAGTTTTCATCGTATTTATGTTGGGATAATAGAAGAATAGCGGTATTTTGTATTCTTATAAGGACCTTGTTTTTTATTCATTATTCACGAAGTAATTCAAAACAAATTTAAAATAAGTGATTCTTAAAAATGCAAGTATACCGTTATAGAATTCAGCTACCACATCACATTTTGAGTGATATTTTCTGATGAACTTAGGTTACAAAATGAAATCTTTTGAATTCATAACAAAAATGTAATCGAATACATATGTAAGTCATTTACAAATAGAGAGAAATCATTCAGTTTACGTAGTCATGTAGACGAAGAAAATTTGTTCATTTAAATTCACCTAATTAGTTCTGTAAATGGAGGAGCTTAATGCATTTAGATAAAGGTTACAATTATTTTCGGATTTAATACAAAAAAAACTATAAATATTTCAAAAGAGTCATGTAAGATCTCAAGTCCAAAATCGAAAATTCTGATATTTAATAATTTATATAAAGATTGTAGAATTTTCATACCAGTATATCATGAAGTAACGTAAAGTATTGTACATTTTTATTCAATGAATGATTTAAAGTTTATTTTCATGTGATATTAACATCTCACTTAAAAGATAGTATCAACTGCAGAATTTTCTTTAGAGATTTTCACTTTTATTGTGAGAGGCATTAAACAACTCTAAAGTAAAATGAGAATCACTAGGGACATCAACATTTTCAGGGCTGAAGTTTAAAGCCAAGTGCCCTGTACAAACTTTAACATTTTCATGTTTCCGTTAATATTGTAGGACTTCAGAAAAAAATATATATATATATGTATGTGTGTGTGTGTGTTAGTTTCCAATTTTGATTGTATTCCATAAATTCTATCCTAATTCAATTTAATAAATTTTTCATTTTAATTTGTAAGTTTTTATTGCTGAATTTTGCACAAATTTAAAATATTGAACATGAAATAATTGAGGGTTTTAAGATTACACAATTTTCAATAAAAAAAATCATCCAATGTTTTCATTTACTTCCTCTAAATTTATAAGTCCATTTATTAATAAAATGTTAAAATAAGAAATTTGAAAGAATCGGGGACCAGATAGTTTTTGAACGGCCCTGACGTAGTCGTACTTTAACTTTATAGCCGAGATTTTTTCTCGATATTCTAAGTATTAGTTAGCCATGAGGTTTAGTCGTTAGCGAACGAACGCGTTAAACTCAGATTAAGTGGTTCGAAATCCGACACAGCGTTTTTGATTTGTGTAAGGATGTGTGCAGTAATTGATGAACTTCCACAGAATCTGATTATAGCAAGAATATTTTTTTGCTGGCGCACGAAATTTGCATGACTGGGATATAGAATTCACATATTTAGAGTGGTAGACTTTGTTTTCTTTGATTAAAACTGTAACTAACAGTTCGACTTATTTACCTAACTGGTAGGCAATCGACATCTCATTTTACCCAACTTCGCAAATTGAATTATAATGAATTTATATTAATAATTGATAGTTTCATATTAAACATTACCGTATTTCATTTTTCATGGCTGAAAGTGAAATTTTAATAAAATGCCGTACTGTCTTCCGTTTAACGAACTAAGTTATGTAAAATTTAACACACAAATATTCTGCGACATATGGATTTGTATACTATTTGCTTATTTTATAAACAAGCAGTAAGGCGAAACAAAGCTTCATCTCAATAACTTATTCTCAATATTGTTTAGAAAATAATTAAAGAAAAAACTATTTCTTTCTACCTACAAATATCTGAAATTTACATTTGTTTATATAAATTGCTTATAAAAGAAAATAGTAGCTATGCTTGTCAACATTCTTATATAGAACAACTCAGAGAACAAGTTGTCTCAAACAAAATTAAAATTGTCCTCTTGCTCGTTTTGTTTTAAACAACGTGAACATATGCTTAAAACAAACAGAATTATTTGGCTGAAAGATTAGGTGAAGTTAATCACATAAGGAAAATTTTTGCTGCAATAGGATTCCTGTTGAGACAAATGAAAATCCTCTCAACCTTATTAAAAACGCCTTATACGTACATTTGTTTATATAATTTGTCTAATTTACCGAATCTTGATTATTGTTAATACAATGTGTTTATAACGATTTACTTTACAAGTTATTGATTCTTTTCTTTCTTACTCCTCTGTGCATTCAATCCAAGTGACAGGAGGCATAAGAAAAATGTTATCTAGGATACCAAAAATAAAATTTTTAAAATCGACACTTTTTCCCCCATATGTATTAAAATAACAATTAAATAAACAAAAAAATAAGAAAACCACTCTCACCATTTTCTTACAAATTTGGTCCTTTATTTCACAAAAAATCTGAAAACGATGCATAATTGCGTTCTAAATGTCAGCTTGAACCTCGTATTTTTATTTTACCACACTGTGCGCAGTGATATCCCCAGAAAAAATTCTTCGACATGAGTTCGACTCGCATTGCCCCCAATCAAAACATGCTGAAGTCGAAAAGTTCGACTTGAGCATTTCTCAGTTTTGAGACCGAGCCAGACTACAATTTATGTCTTGGAGACCAATTTCTATGCCTGGAAGGCATAAATTTATCTCTTTATTCAAATTTTTATGCCTCGAACATGAGCGGTTTATAACTTCGAGGGTATAACGGTCCTAACGAAAAGGGTTACCCGAATAAAAATGCTTCGACTTGAGTTCGACTTGCATTGCCCTTAATCAAGACATGCTGAAGTCGAAAAGGTCAACTTGAGCATGTCTCAGCTTTGAGATAGATCCAGAATTCAATTTATGTCTTGGGGACAAGTTTTTATGTTTTGAAGACATCAATTTATCTCTTTAGTCGAATTTGTATGACTCCAACACATGTGGCTTATAACTTCGAGCGTATACCTGCCCTAACGAAAAGGGTAATTCTAGCAGTCATAGAAGCTAATCTTTGTTAATGGCTAAACAATCTTGTACATTTTTATACAATATGTGTGTGTGTGTGTGTGTATTTAATATTTGCAAATTTTCATTCATCAATTTCAATCTCATTTATGAGCCAAAAAGGGTTCGATAATCTCAGTCAAGACGAAGCTCGTCTTGAGTCAAATAAACGTCGTCTTAGCCAAGACAAGGCTCGAATTAAGAAAAGTAAACGCCGTTTACCTGTCGTGGCCATAAAAGTAAGACGAAGGCCTATGTCTCGACTCAGTTTTAAGAAGCAGCCAGACATAGATGTCTAGAAGACAAACTCAAGGCATAACCAAGTCGAAGCATTTTTATTCAGAATGTATATGTATATACATTTCAAGTCAAATGGATCACTGGGACCCTAAAAATTTAGTTTGACAAATGAAAACCAATGAAAACTCGGGGGCTTTTGATGTCGCTCATAACGAATCCGATATTAGAATTTCGAAATTTAAAATTACGACCGTTAATCATGATTTTATAAAAAAAAAATGCTTTCATTTTTATTGAAAATGTAGACTCAGGCCTTTTTTTGGATCGTTGTTAACGAATCCGATATCGGAATTTCAAAATTAAAAATAGCCACCGTGTGTAATTCTTTTTTTAAGATGGGTAAAGCTGGACGTACAACTTTGCCCAAAGAACGTCAGACCTATGTCATAATTGAGGGCTCATTTAATACCCAAAATCCAAATTCTGGCATCTGCATTCATTCGAAAAAATGCATGGTACTGCCAGCTTTACGTAAAGCCGGAAGTACCATGGTAGAAATATTCATGATATCAAATTTTTTCTTTCACAGAAATTAAAGGCTCATTGAAGGCTCTTGCATGACCCATTGCACAATTTTTCAAAAACACCCCCTGTCATAAATAAACTACCCTAAATATTAAATATACTTACGTCTGGAAATTAAGCACACAAAAATTGAAGGCTCCTTTTAGGCTCTCCAACGCCCCCAAATTCAATTTTCCAAGATCATCCCTTGATGTTAAGAAACTATCCCTTAATTTAAAAAAGCTGCTAAAGTGCACTGAATAGACACTAATCATAAAACTGAGTATATCAGAATTGAAGGCTCATTAAAGGCTCCTGCATGACGCATGGCCCAATTTTTCAAAAAACAACCCCTATCATAGATAAACTGCCCTAAAAATTGAATATGCATTATTCTGAAAATTAAGCACACCAGAATTGTATGTTCATTTTAGGCTCTCTAACGCCCCTAAATTTAATTTTTCAAAACCATCCCTTGATGTTAAGAAACTTCCCCTTACTTAAAAGTGTTGATAAAGTGCAATGAATATGCACTTATCATAAAAACAGAGTATATCAGAATTGAAAGCTCATTAAAGACTATTGTTTGACCCACGGCGCAATTTTCCAAAAACAACCCCTATCATACATAAAATACACTAAGAATTAGATATGGTCTAATCTGAAAATTAAGCACACCGGAATTGAAGGCTCATTTCAGGCTCTCAGAAGTCCCTAAAATAAATTTTCCAGGACCATCCCTTGCAATTGAAAAACTACCCCTTACCTGAAAGTGCTGATAAAGTGCACTGAATATGCACAAATCATAAAACTGAGTACATCAAAATTAAAGGCTCATTAAAGGCTCTTATTGGAATAACCACGCAATTTTTCAAAAACAACCCCTATCATAAACAAACTAGCCTAAAAATTAAATATGCTCTAATCCGAAAATTGAGTACATCAGAACTAGGGACTCATTTTAGGCTCTCCTACGCTCCCAACATCAATTTTTCAAACCATCCCATGATGTTAAAAAACTACCCTTTACTTAAAAGAGCTGATACAGTGCACTGAATATACACTAAGCATAGAACTGAGTACATCAGAATTGAAGTTTCATTGAAGGCTCTTGCATGACCCATGGCGCAATTTTTCTAAAACACCCCCTATCATAGATAAACTGCCCCAAAAATTGAATATGCAATATTTTGAAAATTAAGCACACCAGAATTGTAGGTTCATTTTAGGCTCTCCAACGCCCCCAAATTCAATTTTCCAAAACCATCCCTTGCTATAAAAACTACCCCTTACTTGAAAGTGCTGATAAAGTGCACTGAATATGAACTAATCATAAAACTGAATACATCAGAATTGAAGGCTCATTAAAGGCTCTTGTTTGACTAATGGCGAGATTTTTAAAAAATAACCCCTATCACAAACAAACCAGCCTAAAAATTAAGTTTGCTCTAATCTGAAAATTAGGCACAGTAGAATTTCCGGCTCATTTTAGGCTCTCCAATGCCCCAAAAATCAATTTTCGAAATCACCCCTAGCTAATAAAAAATCACCCCTTACTTAAAAGTGCTGATAAAGTGCATTGAATGTGCACTAATCATTACACTGAGTACATCAGAATTGAAGGCTCATTGAAGGCTCTTGTTTGATCCACGGAAAAATTTTTCAAAAACAACCCCTATGATAAACAAACTAGCCTAAAAATTAAATATGCTACGATCTGAAAACTGAGTAGACCAGAATGAAATGCTCATTTTAGGCTCTCTAACGCTCCGAAAATCAATTTTCCAAACCATACCTTGATGTTAAAAAATACACCTCCCTTAAAAGTGCTGCTAAAGTGCACTGGATATCCATTAATCCTCAAACAGAGTATTTATATAGTGAGGTAGTTTTTTAAAAGCGAGGAATGGTTTTGGAAAATTGATTTTAAGGGCGTTGGAGAGCCTAAAATGAGATCTCAATTCTGGTGGGCTCAATTTTCAGATCAAAGCATATTTAATATTTAGGGTAGTTTATTTATGATAGGGTTTTTTTTTCGAAAAATTTCGCCGTGGGTCAAACAAGAGCATTTTATGAGCCTTCAATTCTAATGTACTCACTTTTTTTATGATTAAAGCATATTAAGTGCACTTTATCAGCATTTTTAATTAAGGTATAGTTTTTAATAGCAAGGGATGATTTTGGAAAATTGATTTTGTGGGTGTTGAAGAGCCTAAAATGAGCCTTTAATTCTGGTGTACTTCATTTTCAAATTAGTGCATATTTATTTTTTAGGGTAGTTTTTTATAATAGGGGTTGTTTTTAAAAAATTGCGCTACGGGTCATGTAATCGCCTTTAATAAGCCTTTAATTCCTGTGATGGAAAAAATTGGCTTTCACGAATATTTCTACCATGGTACTGCTAGCTTTACGTAAATCTGACAGTAGCATGCATTTTTTTGAAAAAATTCAGATACAAAAATTTGGCTTTTGGGTATTAAATGAGCCTTAAATGAGCCCTTAATTATGACATAGGTCTGACGTTCTTTGGGCTAAGTGGTACTTTCAGCTTTACACATATCTATTTTTAGAGTGCATCCATCGGTAGATTGCCATGTTTTGAAAATGACTTGTTCAATATTGTACTCATCCAAAAGCTCTTCAATGCGTATTCTGAAGTGGATATATATATATCGGATTCGTTATCAGTGATCCTAAAAACACCTGAGTATAGTTTTTCGATTCAATTGTAGCATTTTTGATAAGATCAAGAGTACAGGGCCGAAATTAAGGTACTCAAAAATAAAAAATCTGGAATGAAAACTTGTAAATTCAAGTTTTTCGCATTGTTTTCCCATAAGCGTGATGTCTTGGAAAACTCGATCATTTTTTATAACCGTGCGTGTTATTATGGGAAACAGCCCTAAATTAATGTTAAAAAATATGTTTCCTAATTTTTTAAGGGAAACGAATAGCAAAGTCGTATTCAGCGCTCAAAAATCTATAAAAAACAGGAAAGAGATAAACGTCTCTTTTTTTCGGCTTGATAGCCCTGAAAAATGGCCTGGCTTACACCACCATGTTTTACAGCATTTGTCTCAAAATTAGTTCTTACAAGCTAACATCCATCCACACCTTAATACTACCTTAATTCTACGACCGCTCGTTCTTAACGTTTTGCCTTTCTCACTTCGCCTCGCATGGATGTCCCTTTCTTTCGTCATGCTTCGCATTGCCTACAAACTCTTTTACCTCCTGCACTGCCGTCCACTTCCACTCCACTCCCTTAACCCTTCCGACTTCAGCCCAGAACATCATAACCTTGGACTTTTCAGTAGGCACCACTAACCTATTCTTATCCAGATATATTTTCAACCTATGTATCATCTCATTTAAGGCTTTCTCGCTTCTTGCCAGCAACGATATGTTATCTGCATACGCGACTGACCACATCCTAACCCCTTCTACCCTAAATAATCCTATCACGCCACCCTCTAGCTTACTCTCCATATTCGCAAATAAAATCGTAAAAAGCATTGGGCTAACCCTATCTTCCATCGCCTCACACAACCTGCCCCTATTCACCTAAGGAAACGAGCCTTTGAGATCCACAAAAACATGTACACTTTAACCCCTTTTTACTCATTCTCTGTCCAGCACGTGCTGCAGAACGAAGATATTGTCGATACTGCGCCTACCTGCTCTAAGGCCACCTGCGTCTTTGGCCACATTTCTTCTTCCTCAACATCCATCCTCAGCCTCTGCACCAACACAATCGCGTATACTTTGTATGAAATATCCATTAGCGTAATCGCTATATGTGACCGTCTACGAAGAAAGGGACCTAATGCGTCGAAGCTGAATTTGACAGGACGGGCGCTTGTAGGAGAGTCCGCAAGCCAGTATTTGAGTAGTAGGGATGCGTCTACGAAAAGCACCCCCTCTTATTACCACTATGCCTTGAGGCGCCGTATCCGTGAGCTCCGTTCGCATTATTGGGAATAAAAGTGCAACTTAAAAACTATCGATTGGCGTAAGAAAATAAAAATCCATTTTTTCCGCATTCAGGTCCCTTTCTTCGCGGATGGTCACATATGATTTTCCTGCCTATCCATGTCTCCTGTCTTATGTAGTGAGAATATTATTCTCTCTCTCTCTCTCTCTCTAACCTCCTAGGCATCCCGGCCCTCTCCATACTTTCTTGACTACTTCCTTCAGGCTCTCCCTAACCTCTTGTATACTTTACAGCCACGGTTCGTTCTCAACTCATCACTCCTTATATCCTTGCTTATCCCCAGTCTACGCTTCCTCAACCTGTTTATTATCTTCCACACGTTCACCTGTCCTTTGACACCTCCCAACAGTTCCCTCGCAATCCCCTTTGTTTGCTACCATTTCACCTTTATTCTCATCTTATTACATTCACTATCCCACCGCAGCTTCACCATTCCTTTCTGCTTCTTTCTCAGTACGTGCTTTTGCAGACACTCTTTGAATTTTTCTTTTAGGTCCTCCCATATCTCTTTGACCCACTGTCATTTAATGAGTATCTTCCCTAACTGCTTCTGATCTTTTTTCCGGCTTCTCTCACCCCTATAGTTTAAAAATCGACTACTGTGGTTAAAATTTATTTATTTTGCGTTGTAATATTTTTCGACTTATTATTGTTTTCAGTCAACATTTTTCTGTTTTCTGGCCATGCATTTTTTTAACATCTAACTGTAAAACCATGCGGCTCGGATTCGGACACCCCCTTCGCCCATGTAGACAAACTTGGCCGACAAAACGAGTCCCCCAGTACTTCTTTCAACACCTCTTTCTCCTCGTCCCACACCCACATTTTCACATTTACTGCTATTTTCTGATACCCTATCTTCGTTGCTTTCCCTTCACTCCTGCTCCTCCTAGCCCTGTCGGTCAGCATTCTCTCCACCTCCCATTCCTTCCGCGCTATATGCCTTCTCTTTCCCCCCTTCCAGCCTAACTTCGTCATTCTTGCCTTTAACTCACCCTATGTGCTGTAGCAGCGCTACCACACCTTCCCTTTCTTTACGGTTCCTGAGTTTAAACCCTCTTATCACAATATTATTTCTCCTGTGTGCCTTCTCTTTTCTCTCCGTTCTCAACTGTATTGCCCTTATCCTTTCGCTATCCGCCATCTCTGCCTTTTCGTTCGTACGCCTTCCCACTTTCTCTTCTATCAAAATTCTTTATCCTTTACCAATACCTGTCTTCTTGCTCTCCCCCCTATCAGCTATTTCCATGCCCGACCTACCTTTCATCTTCTCAAGTCTTTTTTCATCCTTTCCTTTAGACCCTAACCTTCTCTTTCTATTCCATCGACTTTCACCCTGACCTCTTTCATCTAGTTTCCCCATTTCTCATCTCAAATCCTCAAGTCCTCCCACATCCCTAACTGACCAAATGAACGGAAAGGTTACGCTGCAGCGTACCCTTATAATATCCACATAGTATTCCTTCCGTATCATGCAACAAAAACAAAAAAAAAACAGTAAGATAAACCTTTAATTTATTGCATTTCGTATTCAGCGTTAAATTTTCCGTGAGAAGTTCACGGAATAATTGCAATAGTTTTTTTGCAGCACTAGAAAAATTTGAAAAATATAATACTTGTCATTAACACAGGCTGAAGGCAACTACAAGCGCATCTGATTTCATCATCAGCATATTACTTAAGCGACTATGGATACCCTTGAGATGGCCTTCAGCAGAAGTTGACATTTTTTAAAATTTTTAATGCTAAAAAAATAGTACAATTACTGTTTGACATTCTAATGGAAAACTTAACATAGAATCCTAATTGAAATCATTTGAATGCCAATTATGCTGATTTTTTTGTTTAGTTTTTTTGCATGATACGAAAGTGCTACTATGTGGATACTATAAGGGTACTCTATTATGTATTCTTTCCATTCATTCGGTCCGTCAGGACTACCTTCTATCTGCTTCTTGGTCCCCTTTACATCTTACCTCAGTCCTCTGAGGTCGCCTATTAGCATCCCTAATGCCTCCATTTCGACTGCCCTTCCGCTTGGAGGGACTCTCTGCCGCAACTCTGTCTGGACTCTCTTGGTTCTCTCTCTCCTCTTCCTCTTCTGTATCAAGAGAACCTCTCCCTCAATTGCGCTAGACACTGTTTCTATCGCTTTCTCGCTCCCTTCGTTCCGGCAGTTTTGCTTTTTCCCCTTCCTTGACCAAACAATATCTTATTTACTTTTTTCTTGATATTAAATGAACAGCATAATTTTTTAACATTGCTGCTCAGAAAATTAATTGGTTGCCATTTCCCAATTCTTCTCAGCCTCAAAAAATTCCTGGTTCGATGATTAATTGACCACCTCGTATAAGGTTTCCAAAATTGAAAGCGACTTGAGATCTGTTTACCGTATGAGAAATAAAGTGTATATCTGTTGACAAAGCGTAACTACTAAGTCATTTATTGTACCATAGAATACTTAAGACCTTAGCGCAAGCAGACTTCTCAATGAATTAATTTTCACTTGAAAGTCTGTGTTAGTATTTAAAAATATCTTTTGAAAAGTGAAAGTTACTGTACAGCTTACATAATAAATGTGATGAAACTTTGATTTTTATATATTTTCTAAAAGGAAATTCTACTGGAATCTGATTTATGTTGTTTACGTATCTTATTAATTGTGATAGTCAGTAAAATTAGGATTAAGTCAAAATTCAATCACATTAATTAAAAAATAAGACGTTTAAAAGTACATATGAGACAAAACAGAATCTCACATTAATAAATATATAAGACACCAATTTTTTGCAATTATTATTACAGAACCGCAAGTCTACAATGTAGATAAGGTGTTTTCATGTCGTAGCATAGGCTTATAGAAAATCTAGTCTTAATTCGCGAGTGAATGAACGGAATGTGTATTATAAAGAATGTATGCCTTAACAGTAAGTGTGTATAATTTACGTAATTGTAGTATAGAAAGAATAAATGGGCTCCCGCTGCATGCGATGGGGTATATAGATAAAGGACCCCTCGAGAAACGGGTGAAACCGAAAGTGACAAAATCAGTACAGCAGTCTGTATGCGTACGGTTCCCGTGACTTGCATGAATGTTTCAATCGGCATCACGAGATATGTGTGCGCATTGCAAGAAAGGCGGTGAAAAATATGTGCCGCTATTGTTGTCCTTTATGTCGTGCACTTGTATTAAAGTCGCCATATTCTAATTAAACGGGCCGACGGGGTTGTATCAGTCGTCGGAAAATTCAATTCCTAATGTCCTTATAATATTCCCATTAACCGCTTTTATCTCTCTGCATATAGGACCCGTATTAAATAATTAGGAAACTACGAGTATGGATGCGTACTCTTAAGCGTGGTTTACTTGTAAG
>NC_046659.1:30931876-30937871 GCF_010883055.1 Belonocnema kinseyi | reverse complement strand
AACCAACGCAGGGTTCCACTGAGAGCAAACCTCATCTTAAAATGACACCGGATCCCAGTAGAACCTCGGTAAATCACACCTACACAGAAACAACTACACTGTTGAAAATGTTTGTGATTTTACAATACATCAAAATAAAAAATTTAACGTGAAATTACAATTTTGGTATTGTGAAGTGAAATTGCAATACACGTACTGTGTGTCCGCCGCTGTCAAGCAGCGCCATATTATATGTATCAGCTAAAATTATGCTTTTTATTTTTTGAGATATCGGAGTACAATAATTTTCTCAAAGTGAGATAAAAGGTAAGTTTATATATGTTTATATTAAATTTAAGGTTTTCGCGCAATATATACTTCCTTCAGAAAAAGAGTAAAAAACTAAAATTCAGGGAATTATGCTCTTCATCTGAAAGCAAAAACAGAAGTCGGTATTTTCGTAGTAACTTTTAAAATATGTCTCGATTTTTATTTTTATACTGCGAAATAATGTAATCTGCATCAGAAACTTAAAGTTTCAAAACAATCGATATTTCATGAAAAATGCTGTCAAAATCTCTAACATAATGTAATATAATGTAACTCTAATGTAATCTTTTCGTGAGTTATGATATTCGTTTAGATTATGTTAGTGATTTTGACATAATTTAAAAAAAAAATTATCGCTTGTTTTCAAACTTTAAGTTTCTGCTGCAGATTATATTATTTCGTGGTATAAAAATGAAAATCAAGACATTCTAAAAGTTACCACGAAAATACCTACTTATGTTTCAGCTTTCAGATAAAAAACATATTTCCCTAAATTTCAATTTTAAATTCTGTTTCTTGAGGGGGCAATGGAGGATAAACACTTTAAAAAAATGTTTTTTTGGTTTCTTTTTTGTAGAATATTTTTAAAATATTGTGCCAAAATTTTAAGTCAATCGGAGCAGAACTCTTGAAGTTACAGATTTAAAGCCGACCCTCCTCATAGAACGACGTACCTGCGCTTGAAAATATAGGAACCTGCCAGAAGACAATGAAAAATACTATAAAAGAAAAGAATTTTTATTGGTTTTCACTACATTTTCTACGTTCGTGAAGTATGCACAATGTAATGAAAAAAGAAGGAGCTAAAATTGTTAAAAATATTAATTTTTTTCTTCACTTTTACAATGTTTAAAACTTGAAACGAGTTTTTCTCGAAACCACTTCTAAAAGTACCTTCCAGCGATTTTACAAAAACTATTGAATTGATCCTTTTCAAACTTGGCAAACTTTTTGTACATATAAAACTCGTCCCCCTCAACCATATTTTTGTTTATATTTTTTATATTAACGTTGTTTTTCATTAAAAAAATAACAACATTTTTCGTACAAAACCGCACATTTTACTTCAAATGATCACAACAATTTAAAATAAAATTTAAAAATTCCTAAAAATAATCATTGGGCAGAGGAAAAACATAGATTTTAACTGAATTTTCCAACTTTTTTGATTTCCCAGAATCTACGTTGAGATATCGCTGGAACCACAAATCATCTTTTTCAAGAGCCGTACTCGAAATTACTCTGTCACTGGCTTATTTCACGATATTTTTCTACAAAAAAATTACTAATTATTTTTAAAATAATACTTTGTAACATGCAAAACATTTAAATACATTTACTTTAACTAGATCTCTAAAAAAAATTCATAAAAATAGTGTTTTTTTTAAATGCATTATCCCCCATTCCCCCCTTTTACAATATAGAAAAATTAAAAACACAATTTTTCCCAATATTTTATATGCTTTCAACTTTAACAAAATATTATATCTACGCTGTTCAAAATTCTGTTGTGATTTCACAATAAATGTAATGGAAGTTTATTATCAAAACGTAATGTAATTTCAGAGTACATGTAATATAATTTTACAACACATGTATTGTGATGCAGATTTTTTTGGATGTTGTGAAATTACAAAACATTTGTTTTAATTTCACAATACTGTATGGTATTGTGACTGTACAATTTCGTGCATTGTAAAGTTACATTACGTTTTGGTCATAAACTTCCATTACATTTATTGTAAAGTCACAACAGACATTTTTAACAGTGTAAAGTTAAATTTTTTTGCTTGTAAAATTTCCCACTGTTTAAGTTTACTTGTTATATTCGGCGAAAGTTTATCCTGCGATGAAAAAGCTGTCGTCTGCTACGGCGTACTTAGCAACAATAGGAAAACGGGAAAGTATGAGTTAATTCAGGTTCTAAATCGGAACACTAGATTTAAAAGAACGCAGAAAAACAAAAGATAAAATGTGTTGCATGTAAAACCTACAACGGTTAATGATTAAACATATTTCGGCGAAACTTTAACCGAGGTTAGGTAATTCTGAACTTGTCGACAGCGTCGCGCTGAAGAGAGCAAATTTCGGTAAAACATGTAGAATCAACAACAGAAAATAGAACAAAAATTTGTTCTTACTGATATATCTCTTCCGAAATAAATCACATAATTGTAGACGAATTAGAACTTATTATCATTTAGCAAAAGCTCAGGAAGCAACTGACAGGTGGGAATCCTTATTTCTCTCCAATTTGATGAAGTTAAACGACGATAGATAGCGCTGGCGTCGTAATTCTCGCTACATCTCGAATAAAAATGGAACGCTTATAAGATGAAAGATTATCCAGATAAGGTTAAAAATAGGATATTATCTTCAATTTATGTAAAGTTAATCTGGCAAGGTTAATTTTTTATGCGGTGAATCTTTCACCTGGAATCAATGTAAACTTTATCTTTCGTTTTTTCTGTGTATGGCCACGTCTGACACCAGCGAGACCGGTGGTACATATCGATGAGTCCTAATAAAAAACACCTATCTCACACTGGTTAATTGTAAATGCCCTAACTGTACCGGACCTCTTTAAAAACAACGTATCTGTAGCGTGCGGATTCTAAACCTCGTAAATTTACTGAACCTGTTTAAAAAACGTAACTCGATTTTTCCCTTTTTTCAGTGAAGCTTATTTTAATCGTTACCATTCTGTTTCGTTTCAAATCGAAATATTACAGCAAGAACTTTTTAGGCATGACAGTAGCAGTGCAAGAGAGGTTTTAAAAAAAAAATTGCAGCTGCGTTAGGTCATAAATTTAAACCGAAGTAAATATCTATAATGCTTCTACTTACCTATTTTGACAGCTGTCGTATCTAGCACCATGTCAGATGACATTTTAATGCTCCTTTCATTACCTATTGCAGTCACAACGAGGCCGAACGTGATATAAGCCGGTTGCCGGTATACCAAATGCCATCGTTGTCCGTTTGAAAATTTCAGGGGAGACTCGAGTTACGTTTTTTTATCAGAACAATATGAGTCAAAAAGCACTTACGTGTTTTGCATTTTACTGTTTTTCAGTGGAGAAAAATAGTGTGTAGCCTTGTTTTTAATGCCGAATTGTAGATCAGATTCTCCTCAATGTAGTTATCTAATTCTTGGAAAATCTTCAAAAATCGAGTTATGTTGTTTTTTAACCGGCTTAGTAAAGTTACGAGGTTCAGAATCTGCACGCTATAGATGCGTTGTTTTTAAAGAGGTCCGGTACAGTTATAGGGGACTTAGAACTGACCCGTGTGAGATAGGTGTTTTTTATTAGAACCCATCGATATATACAGTGAAACTTCCATAACTCGAACCACCGATAATTCGAAGTTTGGTTTTGTCCCTGCTGAAACTCCTATTCTTTTAATATTAAAACTATTCGATGATTCGAATTTTGATATTTCGATAACTCCTACACTGAGATACTTTTTGTTAGAATATATGATAAAGATAAATGAGAATTTAGTATAATATCGTTTCAAAACTGGAAAAATAGGGTTTGCGCATCAAAAATTAATATAGCGGTTTTCAGCCATCAAACTAATATTTTTCTTTAGACAAATAGAAAGGATGTTGCATTCACTCTTCTAAAACTTGCGAGAACTGAAAATTCACTATATCAAAGTTCGCAAGTGAAGTTAAAACGATTATCATAGATTTTATTTTAAATAGCGAAAACATCGTTTGAAGTTGCCATACAAAGCATATGAGAATCTCAAAGAACTATATGAAAAATAACTGACTCCATCAAAAATGTAGCCTTCAGAAGGAGGAACTAAATACACAAATTAAATACAAACTAAATTCATAAACACGCGCACAATTATTATTTTTATTATTATATACTTAATTTATTCACTACGTACATAAGCGCACGCTTAATCGCCATAAAAAATCGGAACGGCTGCGGCGAGATTCGAACCTAACTTACCTAAAGCACTAACGCATTACCTAACAACTAAAACCCACGTCTAACTTAAATTATGGAATATTTGGCAAAAATCTCGGCTAAACGGCGTCGCTTGAAAACTCAGCGCATTATGATTTTCAATGATTAAATTGATTTTTTTTTAAATACATTTTTTTAACGGCTCAATCGGAAAATGGCGAAAACAAACGAAACTATATCAAAAATCAACAATAATTTTATTATTGATGTAAATTTTTTAACCAAGGAAATTAACTAATAGTTTAAGATGTTAATTTTGTTTCTCTGCTTGGTCATAATCAGTATTATTGAAAGATTGATTAATTTTTTAAGATTGCGAAAAAAAGCTCTCTAGCTCCGCTGAGATATGAGCCCAGGACCTCCAGATTGCCGTTCTGATGCTCTAAAATTAACATCTTAAACTATTAAATCAAGAATAATAATTTCATAGTTAGCTATGGTATCAGATTTCTGTTAATTTCATATTTAAAATATCAAGTTCTAAAACACGTTTTCGAGATGATGATATTCACTATTCTTGTTATTCAAATTATTTTTTGAAGACTCAGTAAAAATAATATCATTTTTTCATAGAACGATATAGAACGATATTATACTAAAGTCTAATTCATTCATTTTATTAATTCTAACAAAAGGTCTCTAAGTGTAGTTTTCTCTATTTCAAATCAAATCGGACGTCCCGAGAGTTTATAGTTTCCATAATTCGCAGTACAAGAACTTTTATTTTAGAAACTCAGCAAATATCTATACCCTGTCTAAGATGGATAAATCCAATCAATATTGACTGTTTTGCCATCAGTAAGTTTTGAAAAGTAGTAGGATTCAGTAGAAAATAGGAGCTGATGTTGAAACCGACTGAATCTAAATTGTCAGTCTGCAGTTTATTATTATTATTTATTATTACTATCACGTATCTCTACTATTATATTATATATTATTATTGTATATTTATATTATTATTAATACTTATTACATTCTCCTACATAATGAGAAGGTATTAGTTTTATGCGAAAAATGACTTTCGCGGATTACATCAAATGTCGACGTTTTGAGGCCCCCTGAATCAATTTGACTCAATTTGAATCCTTAGGACTTTTTTTGATAAAAAAAATTATTAAAAATTCTACATGATTACTGTGAGTTCGTCCCACGCACTAACACTGATCTGAAGATGAGGGGTGTTCAAGTAAATAAATAGATTGATTTGCACCTACTGTAACATAAGTGTTACCATACAATGGGTCGCGACACGGCCCTCCACGAGGGGGTCGCCGAGTCGTACCCGAGATATTACTGATTTATACCGATTTACACATCTTGTGAAATAGATAGGGATCAATTTACACGTACCATACGAGGGTGGATTGATAAGTTTCCGGCCTGACCAAGAGATGGCGCCACTAGGCCTACCTTGAGGTGGCGTTCTATAGTACCATCCTTAGATAGCTTGTAGCTATAGTTTCAGCCCGATCGCCATGTTGGTTTAGGTTTCAGAGCACACTGAACAAGACGCCTCCGTGTTTTTCTTAAAAATGGAAAAGCTGGAAAATCGTGCTGTCATCAAATACTTTTATTTGAAGGGGTTAAAGCCGATCGAAATCAAAGAAGAGATGGACTCAACACTGGGGACATCCTCCCCATCATATTCAACCATTAAGCAGTGGGTTTCCGAGTTTAAAAAAGGTCGTGTGAGCACC
>NC_046659.1:30928265-30931776 GCF_010883055.1 Belonocnema kinseyi | reverse complement strand
GGGAGCTCTTCTTAATATTTTGACACCAAAATCATGTCGATACACCTTACCGACTGCGAGTAAAGCCACCCACGCTTTAACTTGACAGACTGTACATTAAAACTAAATGAATCTCAGGTCGGGTACAGTCAAAAATAAAATCACTAACCCAAATAGGACACAAAGCGATCACGATAGCTTAGATTTAGAAGGTGCCGCTGCACCTCCGATCCAAAATGAGAGTTTAAATAAAGTCGCGACGAAACCAACGATTAGAAATAAGGTTTCGATTACACCCCGAAATTTGAAAACAATCCCAAAAACGATCAATAGATCGATAGGTCGCGGTAGAGGTCTCGCCAGAAAAAAGATAGAAACCCCAATCAAATACATACTAGACAAGGACAGAAAAACTCCACCAACAACTACAGGCCTAACACAGAATCGAAACAGAACCTTTGACCCCATCGAAGATACACTCTTTTGGGATCACGAAGATCTACCAAACCTAGACGGACCATACCCCAGAAGTAAAATAGTAACAGAAATAAACAACAAGAAATTTCAATGTGATTCATTCCTTGACAATAATACACAGTTTATTTCAGAAACGGATGAACTCTTAGAAAGCGTAGAATTTAACGAATTTATGAACCGTCAAAAAGCAAGATTTTTTTAATAAAATGGAAAAAGGCCAAGCAATTTAGAAATTAGACTGGACCCTCCAGCAAGTAGTTCTTTTGAACTTAGAGAGAAAATAATAGAACCACACATTAGAGATCATCGAACCGAACAATCTCGTACCAGGCAATCCGTCCAATTCGATTTACGAGAGAATTCAAAACAACCCAGTCAAATATCCTACAATATTATTAAAAACCGTAGCAAAACAAGAAATAATAATTTGAAATTACAAAATACGGATGGTAGCGAACCTGAAGAGGATAAAATCTACTCAAACCAAAACAGAATAAGCAGACCCATTACAACAAACGACATGTCAAACAGACGTCCGAGAATACACACTAACAATTCGGACTCAGATTACGAATACGATCATTATCAAAATAACCAAACAATTCCAGCTACCTATTTTCCTTTCGGCATGATACAAACGCCGTTTCAAATAATGAGCAATTGGCCAATAAAATTTAAAAGCAATAAATATGACAGTCCCGCGCATTTTTTGGACGAACTAAAAAGATTTAGAAGGGGATACAAAATAAACAACCGCGATATTCTAGAAAATTTAGACGCAATACTAGGCAGTCTGATAAGTACCTGAAAATTCAAAGAGATGGCATTAGTATTCACTAATGTGAACCATTTAATATGGAAAAATCTGAGTTTCAAGTTTTGATCAAACACTACTATCTTCGCAAGAAAACGATATCCGAGACCAAGGCCAAGCTGGATAAGTATTATTTGGACTCTGCACTGTCGATTGGAACGATTCATAAGTGGTTTACCGAGTTTCGTTGTGGCCGTAGGAGCACAGTTAATGCTGAACGATCTGGGCGCCCAAAAGAGGTCACTACACCAGAAAATGTCGAAAAAATCCATGATATGATGTTGAATGATTCAAAAGTGAAATTTAGAGAGGTAGCTAATGCTGTAGGCATATCATTAGAACGTGTGGGCAATATCGTGCATTCAGTTTTGGGCATGAAGAAGCTCTGCGCGCGATGGTTGCCGCGTTTGCTCACAGTGGACCAAAAACGAATTTGCGTGACAACTTCCCAGCAGAATTTGGCATTATTTTCGTGTAAGCCGACCGAGTTTTTGCGCCGATTCATAACCATGGATGAAACCTGAATCCACTGCTACACTCCTGAGTCAACGCAACAGGCAAAACAGTGGGTTCCACCGGGCCAAAGTGCTCCGAAGCATCTAAAAACGCAACAATGGGTCGGAAAGGTTATGGCCTCCGTATTTTGGGATGCACATGGCATAATATTCATGGACTATCTTGAAAAAGGTAAAAACATAACCGGAGCATACTATTCATCATTATTGGACCGATTGAAAATTGAAATCGCCGAAAAACGACCGCATTTGAAGAAGAAAAAACCGCTTTATCATCACGACAATGCGTCTGTTCATTCATGCTTAGTTGCACAAGCAAAATTGCATGAAATCGGCTTCGAATTGGTTCCTCAGCCAACGTATTCACCAGAACTGGCCCACAGCGACTATTACTTGTTCCTAACCTTAAGACATGGCTTACCGGTAAGCATTTTTACTCAAATGAGGAGCTCATAGCGGAAACTGTGGCGTATTTTGGAGACCTTCCGATCGAGTACTTTTCGGACGGTATTAAAAAACGTCTCCGTGTTTCATTTTTCAGGGACTTATCAGACTGCCTAGTACTCATAGAAGACGCAAAAGATTGGTGCGAGATAAATAAAAATTGCTGGAGAAATTTGTCAGACTTTTACGAAGACTTTAAAAACGCTTACATCGATGAACGATTTTTGCAGGAAATAAGACGAAAAATTAAATTTTGTAACCAAAAACGAAACCAAGACATACCCTCTTATCTGACAGAAAATAGAAAACTATTTACAAAATTATACCCTAGAAAAAACCGCGAATGGGAATTGCCTAGTGCTTACGAAAACCTAAGAATAGAATATAAAATGTAAATAAAAAAGAACGATTTTGATACTTTCGAACAATTAGAATATTTAGGAAAAGAATGGGAAACTGAGCTAGCCAAGTCGAAAGTTAGAGGGCAACTTTTACAAATAACAAAACCAAAAACTGAGGACAAAAACGAACAAAGGCCTAACAATTGTAACGGGGATAAAAATAATTTTTTAAATAAGTCAAGGGAAAATAAAAATAGAGAAAAGGATAACCAAAACGGAAACTAAAATAACACAGGCGCACAAAAAAAACAAAAGTGTCTGTGCAATTGACCAGACCTATATATTCTTATGTATTTTTCGACGCTGAATCCGAATTTGCAATAAAAAAGTAGGGTCCAGATACTTTTTTATGGGGTTTTGATCGAAAAACCTCATTTTTTACGGTTTTTTCATGGTTTTTTTTAATTAAAAAAAAAATAAAGAAAAATCTTATTTTTTTGACTTCAGAATCGAATTCTACGGGAAAAAATACATCGAAAACCACGTTTTGATTTTTTTTACAAAAATGTCAACCCACCATACGGCGATGAAAAGGCAGAAAATCGAGAAAAGTGAAAATTTGCTTCAAATTTGATTAAAATGACATTAAAATCAAGTTTTACGATTTTAAACCGATTTATAAACATTGAAAATACTTTACTGGGGGTTTTTGAGGTCGCTGATCACGAATTTTAAGTCATTTTTTTCAAAAAACAACTCC
This sequence comes from Belonocnema kinseyi, assembly GCF_010883055.1. NCBI lineage: Eukaryota > Metazoa > Arthropoda > Insecta > Hymenoptera > Cynipidae > Belonocnema > Belonocnema kinseyi. Next base: position 30,928,446 of record NC_046659.1, on the reverse strand, counting down.
TAGTCGGCGTAAGTGTACAATAAATGTGATAAATTGATATTTTTTTCAAAAAATCGATGTTTTGGATACTGTTCTGGAAGTTTTCCACTACATGAATCACAAAACTAGAACTTTTTTCGACCCTTAATCATAAAGTAAGACTTAGAACCTATGTATAGCGATATTCATGAACTCCATTATA
>NC_046659.1:30916374-30928165 GCF_010883055.1 Belonocnema kinseyi | reverse complement strand
TTTTATTGCAAATTCGGATTCAGCGTCGAAAAATACATAAGAATATATAGGTCTGGTCAATTGCACAGACACTTTTGTTTTTTTTGTGGGCCTGTGTAATCAGAGTAAAAAACCATATAAAAATCGATTTCCATTTTCTCAATTCGGATTTCCATTTCTTCCTTTCCCAAACCAATACCAACAAAATTATAGACCTAATTTCAGACCTAGATTCTCACCTGATTTCCAATCAAATTTTCAACTCAGATTTCAATCAAACTTCTAACCCAGACTCACAAACAATTGACCAAGATAGCCATTCAATCGTTACAATCAAATGTTACCAGCGTTTAATCAAATGACAATAGACTCAACTGAAGGTCAAAATAGCCAAATGATCGAATTCTCAACAGAAAAAGCGGAAAATAATTCAGAAAATTATAATAAACAAAATTACCAAAAACCAAAGTACTGAAAAAAACCAAAAACCGGCTAGTAACACAGCCACACAAAAAAAGTGTGCGGATCTGGTAAGAAGACACACGTATTCCTATGGATTTTGGGGCGCTGAATTCAAATTCAGTATTAAAAATCACCCATCACGTCATAGTTCAGCCATAACCTCAAAAAATGACGAAAAATCATGTACTGAGGCAAATAAATTTCAAAATAATGCCAGTTTGTCAAATTTTAACTTTAAAAACATGTCAACAACTGTAAAGGATCAACCGTTGCCTGATATCAACTTATTTAACATAACTTTACCCAACAGAACCTGACATCACCCAATCCGAATTAACAGAAATTTATTAAACTACTCGTAAAGCTCTGGAGGCATATTTTCCCAGTAGCAAATTTGTGCTACATCGAATGGGTCATCTCGAGCCTAACCTAGAAATAAATCTAACCTAGCCTAACCTAACCTAACCTCACGAAACACAATTAAACTGATTGTGTTGTCCCGTTGTGTTTGCAGTACCGTTTGAATCAGCTTGGGCTTAACCTGCAAAGAGGTCAAACCTATCCTAACCTAACTTAACTTAACTTCACGTAACACAATTAAACTCATTGTGTTGTCCCGTTGTGTTTGCGGTACCGTTTCATTCAGCTTCGGCTTAACCTACATAGAGATTTAACCTATCCTAACCTAACAAAACCTGACCTAACCTAGCCGAATGAAATTCAGCCACACGTGTACCTATGTAATCGTACGGTTCTCAGTCTTAAATGTGTGCTATATTTAATAGCTTAACTCGATATTAACCTACAAATGAATCTAACTTAACAGAACCTAAAGAAATTTTGCTTAACGCAACACAACTTAAGTTAAGTGTTTCCGGTGTAACACAATAAAATTCATTTCATTGTACTACAGGTGGTTAAAAATTTAGACGCACATTACTCACTTGAAGAAACTTAGAACTACAAGTAGAATTAACCTGACAATGTTTGTATCAATTAAAATGTAGAACTGTAACTTAAACATGCAAATGAATAAGAGTTTTATTCAAAAAATTTTTCTCTCTGATTTTCTTAAACTTAAGAGATATATTTATACTATCTTTCGTGTTTACATTTTATCTTGCTTTTTATCGTAATTAAATTTATTTATAGACCTACTTCAGTCTATTTTCTGCCCGCTATAACGTGTCCTTTTTTCTTCGAAGGAACTATGCAAAGGGTTACGCTTACGTTTAAGACCTACATTCGTTTCCCTTTTCAACATCCAGCAAAAATCATGCATCATGACCTCATCCCATCTACTCTGATATCGTTGCTCCATCACTTTTATGTCAAGATGAAAACGTTTCCCTTGTTCTTCGCTGAAATCACCAACATTTTTTGGAAACTTATCCAGATGGGAATCTAGAAAGTGAAGTTTTAAATTCATCAAGCAGCCTAACTTTTTGCAGTTTCTTATCATTTTCGCAACAATATTCTCGTAGTCTGGACTTTTTTTGTTACCGAGGAAATTTGCGTTTACTGCTTTAAAACTTTTCCAAGCGTCCATTTTAATTTTCCTCATGTGGCTCACGAAATTAGTATCTCTTGTCAATATTCGAATCTGTGGTCCATCAAAGACTCCTTCTTTCAATTTAGCGTCTGAAACATTAGGAAATTTAAGGAATATATACTTAAAGCATTGTCCATCGTTGTCTAATGCCTTGACAAATTGCTTCATGAGCCCAAGCTTTATTTGGAGGGGTAGTAGTAAAATTTTTTCTGGGTCAACGAGGCTTTGGTTGATGATATTATGAGAACCAGGTTTGAATGAATCTCTTAAAGACCAATGTTTTTTGCAACATAGGGCAACGCATCTCACGAAACACAAAATTGATATTCAAGGCCACGATCCCATAAAACAGCGATACTACCACGTGAGCCCTAAAATCAAAGAAATAATTTATCAAACAGTAGATAAATTATTAGAACAAAATATAATAGAACCCTCTTGTTCAGATTGGTCGAACTCTATACTCATGATTAAAAAACCGGGTAAAGATTATAGATTTTGCCTAGATTTTAGGAAAGTAACATCACAAGAAAAGACTTATATCCAGTTCCACTCATGACAGAAATATTGGACACTTTAAGATCAGCAAAATTTATTTCAAAAATTGATTTAAAATTAGCTTATTTACAAATTCCATTAGAAGAAAGCTCAAAACCTATAACAGTATTCACAGTACCTGGAAAGGGCATGTACCAATTTAAAAGGATGCTATTTGGTTTAACAAATTCTCCAGCCACTATCCAGAGACTGATGGATAAAATCATAACTCCAGATTGAAAGCCAAACGTTTTTTTATTAAGACGACGTTGTTATAGTAACTCAAAATTTCGATTACCATTTAAAATAATTGAACATTGTTCTAGATAAAATAAATGATGCAAATTTAACGATCAGTCCGGACAAATGTGAATTCGGCTGCTCAGAAATCAAATACCATATTTAGGCTTTAAAGTTAACGATAAAGGATTGCAAATAGATGACGAAAAAATTCTACCAATATTAGAATTCCTTAAACCTAAAAATATTAAACAATTACAGCGCATAATATGGATGGCAAGTTGGTACAGAAAATTTATCCCACACTTTGCCGAAACAATAGAACCGATGAACAGATTACTTAAAAAAGATAAAAAATGGTATTGGAGATTAGAACAAGATGAGGCTTTCCAAAAAATTTAAGACCTTTCAACATCAGCACCCATATTGACATGTCCAGATTTTACACAACCCTTCCAACTCGAAACCGACGCGAGTAACACAGGTTTGGGAGCCGTACTTACTCAAACGATTGACGGTATAAATTACGTAATAGGATATGCAAACAGAAGTCTATACGGAGCAGAATCTCGATACTCAGCATCTGAAAAAGAATGCCCAGCGGTAGTTTGGGCCATTCGAAAATTTAGGCCATATCTAGAAGAGTATAGTTTCAAATTAATCATGAACTACTTGGCGTTAAAGTGGCTCCATAACCTAAAAACTCTACAAAAATAAGACAAAAATAAGACAAGTTACAAAAAGACCGAAATAACACGAAAAATGGCGAATCCGAGATTCGCAACTCTATTATTACAGAACTTACCCACTGAAATCTACTCTTTTACCAGACTCTAACCCATGGAAACTCGTCTTACCAAAAAAATTACGAACACATGTTTTGAAAGAAAATCACGATAACATACAAGCAGAACACTTAGGCTCCGAAAAAACGCACGCGAGAATTTCAGAGTACTACTTCTGGCCAGGGATGTATTCTGAGATAATCAAGTACGTGAAAAATTGCAAAATATGTCAAAGAACCAAACCGAGTAACCAAACAAAATTAGGGCTAATGGGAAAAAGAGTCGTGGAAGAACCATGTACCATGATTGCTGCAGATATCATGAGACTATTAGCGATTACAAAAAACAGAAAAAACCAGTATAGCTTAGTGTTTGTAGATTTATTTACAAAATGGGTAGAAATTATTCCAGTTAAAAAAGCCAATGAAATAAAAATAGAGTCAGAATTTCACAAACGTTTCATTTCGCGTAGGGGAACACCGCAGATTCTCCACACCGACAATGGCACCGAATTCATAAATAAAGCACTTAGAGAATTAACCGGAAAATTCGGAATTAGACATTCAAGAACCCCTAAATACTACCCTCAAGCGAACCCGACAGAACGCCATAACGGAACTATTCAACAAATAATTAAAACCTACCTAGATAATGATCACTCCACCTGGGACGAATACATAGACGACTTGCAGATCGCGATTAATACTAGCAAAAACTCGTCAACACAATTCACCCCACCATTCTTAAACTTAGGTGCGAATTAGAACCATTACAGTCCCTAAGAAAAAATTATGAAAACGACAACGATATAGAGTTCCAAAGCGTTGATAAATGGACTGATAGACTAAGAAAACTACAAATAATAAAAGAAGAAGTTCAGAAAAATTTAGACAAAGCAAACAAAAGACAAGCTAATAGTTACTTCTCAAGAAGAAGAGCGGTAGAATTTAAAATAGGAGATAGTGTGCTAAAAAGGGTAGCCAAATTATAAAATGAAGCGGATAAAAAATCAAGTAAATTATTAGAAACACTAGGAAACTTAGGTTAAGATACTATCACTCCGAGTGGCAAGTGGCGGAGGATCGATGCCCAAAAGTGTTGTACGGGCACAACATCTTTCAAGACTTACAGAACTGCCCAGCAGACAAATGGCTGATACTCCGAAGATCCGGAGTATCAGAGAAAGAAATTCGCTGCCACCCCCACCGACACGTGAGGAAGCTAATTACACCAAACGAAACCATAGCCGATACATCAGAAGTACCACCAGTAACTGGCGGGGAACCTGAAGATGAAGGGGCAGTAGGCGGAGACGTAACCCCGCCAACCAATAACAATTGGAAGCTAGAGGAGTACGAAGAAGAAAAAATTAACCACGTTTACTCTCTATTCAACGGTTACGAGGGAGATTATATGAAAGAGAAACCCAGGGCACAAAAAGAAGAAATACAAGAATATGACCTAAAGGAAAAAATGATAAAATTAAGTTAAAATTCAAAAGGGAAGCTTATCACCACAACGTGCAAGTAAGCAAAGATTTTAAAGAACAAATGAAAAAAACTAAAAGAAGAAGCAGAAGAACAAAACAGACTTTTAGAAGAGAAATTGGAAAAAAGGCGCGTTCTTCATGGGAACTAACATCTAAAACGAGAAATAAGAACATAGGAAAACAACAGGAGAAGGATACTAGAAAAGAAGACAAAAAGGGGATTTGGAACCTGAAAGAAGATAGAAAAATCCAAGCACGAAGAATGATGATCAGAGCTTCCGTCCATCATAGCCAAAGCGAAAAAGAAAAGCAGAAGATTGACGAGGAATGGAAAAGGCTGCCAGAAAAAACGACAGAGAACAAAAGAAAAAATCACCAAAAGACGAATAAGGAATCAAATTTTTCTTTTTCACTACAGGTCGTTATCCATGAAATATACACGCGTAGATATACTCATATACAGATATTACCAAAAATACTTATGACATGTATCCATATCCACAGTCCGAGTTACGTAAAACCCGTCTCCGTATTACTATTTTTATAACAATTGACATTTACTGATAGGCTATATACTTAAAACACGGGAAACGCCAGAAACTTCGAATAAACAAATCCACACTCTTGCAAAATAACTTAAAAGAACACTTTGACCATTTTAAATTCCAGTTTTGTAACAAACTGATACCCAAACCGAGGGGGTTGCCGAGTCGTACTCGAGATTAAGCGGAATTCCCAGAAGGGTCTCGAGGTCCCGCACGATCGCTCTCGTCTGTGCTCGTTCGCCAAAGTGTTTTTTGGTTTTTCTTTCGTGCTATCGCAAGTGTTTGTACCCTCAAGAGTCTCCACGCGCCTCCCGACGTGGGTCATCACCAAGATCGAATGAGGATCCCTCCCTACAATCCGGCCACCGTCAGGATCAACTTAAACCTTTCCGAGGACCGATCGCTTGCCGATCACCCTCCGCCATCCAGACCGCTAGCACCCTGCCACGGGCTACCGGCACTTCGACTAATGTAAGTGGCAATAAATAGTTCGTTTTCTCTCAATCGTCGGATTTTCGTTTGTGTTCTCACCCTTTCTCAATCTTTCGTTTCCTACATTTCCCTCCTTGGCATTACCCCGTAATAATACACTAATCGTTTATTCCACTACTCTAGAAAATAAAGCATTTTGGAAAATGTGACAACGCCGAATTTCGATCTGCGGCAAACCCTTACTGGCTGCCGCTGCCGGACTCGAACTTCTAACATCTGCTACTATAATAACGTTTGATTATTCGAACGTGCCTAATTGCTGCTTTAAAGTATTACTGAACGTTGAAATTTGAAACGAAAGTTGCCTGAAGGTTGAAAGAAGAAAATCGTAAACCCTTTACTTTTTCGACAACTCCTAGAGATAATATTCTAAAATCGTAGGTCGCCACATACACCCCCCCCCCTCCTGCTAGTGTTTGAGTAAAATTTATTGCATGCTATGAATAAGAAAATTGATAATGATAGGAAAAAAATATATATCGTATATAATACATACAGGAACCTAAATATTATAAAAGAAAAGATGAAAACAATATTTTGATGTAAGTAATTTAGATAGATGTTTACAATAATTATATGAAACCCTCTTGAAACTTCTCTGTAAATCTTACGTGTCTGCTAGAACGCGTTCGAATCGCTTGTTTCTTTTCTTTTCGTTCCTGGACTGGCTGCTGTCTTTGGCCCTATTTGGGCTCTTTTTCCGGTGCTACGTTCTCCTCTTCTAAAAATATGTAGGCGGACTTCAGTCTGTCAATGGATGCTGTGACATTTTTGCCTTTGATGAGGACATCGAATGTTTTGCCCGAGCGTTTTGCCACTAAGAACGGTCTGTCGTAGGTTGCCTGTAAAGACGCACTAAAGATACCTCGTCTTACAAACATGTGTTTTGCAGGGGATAGATCCTTGAAAACAAAGGTCTTCTTCACGCCGTGGCGAGTCAGGAACTGGCCCGAGATTTTGAAAGTGTCGTTTTAAATTCTGCACAAACTCCGATGAATCTTGATTTTCACGAGTTTCGCATGGTGTCAGGAACTTCCTTGTTAGGCGTAACGTTTCTCCTTAGTGTAACTCTGCTGCAGTTGATTTATGATCATCGCGCCAGGCTGATCGAATTCCTAGAAGAACAATGGGTAGCACTTCTGTCCACGAGTTTGTTGCATGACGCTTAATGGCAGTCTTCAATTGTCGATGCATACGTTCTACCAGACCGTTTCAAGCTGGGTGACACGCTGTAGTGCAAAGGTTTTGGGTTCCGAGTAATTTGTTTAATTCACGGAAAATATGCGACTCAAATTGTCGGCTCAGATCTGTAGTAATGCGAAGGGGAGTTCCAAACCTGGCGACCCAACCGGAAAGAAAAGCTCTTGTCATTATGGTTGCCGCTATAGGCGATGATACATGTCTCGATACTTTGCGCGCTGGCACTGTATGTAAGCTCGAGTGCAGGTCTGGCAGTCAGTCTGAACACGAGGCCACACATAGCGTTGAGAGACTAGCTTTGCTATCACTTTGATACCGGGGTGCGAGAGCTGATGTAAAGAAATAAAAGCTGTTCGGCGAAAGGATTTCGTTATGAAAGAACTAGCTGTAGGTCTCGAGACATCAAAGTACAGAATCGTATCCGTGTCTGGAAGTTGTACCCGTTTAAGCTGCAAGGCTGTCCTGGAATTTAATAACTGTCGAATCTCCGGGTCCGTCTACTGTTCCTCGGAAAGTACTATAAAATCGATTTCCGTTAAAAGTTCCTCCATTCTTGAGAGGGCGTCGGTCACGACATTTTCGCAACCCGATATGTGTCTAATATCTGTGGTAAATTGTCCGATAAAATCAAGGTACCTAAAGTGTCGAGGTGTAGACTTATCCGATTTCTGTTGGAAAGCAAAGGTGATCTGCTTGTGGTATGTGAACGCGATGAAATCTCTGCCTTCCACCATGCACCTGAAATGCTTGATTTCTTTGAAATCGCGAGAATTTCGAGATCTTAAGCACTGTATTTACACTCCGCGGTAGTCAGCTTTTTGGAAAAATATCTTAGGGATTGCCATTTTCCGTTTACGTGTTGTTGAAGTACGGCCCCGATCGCGAAGTTGGAAGCGTCTGAAACTAATGGAAGGGGTGCGCCTGGTGCTGGATGAGCAATCAGCGCAGCTTCAGCGAGAGTTCTTTGCATTTTTCGAAGGCTTCGAGGGCTTCCGGATTCCATTGAATAGGTGCTTTCCCTTTAATATTTCCGCGAAGCAGATCATTGAGAGGTGCTTGATCTTCAGCTGCCTTTGGAATTCCAATTCTGTTCAAGTGGATTGTACCCGAAAAACGTCGCAACAGCTTCGCTGTTTCAGGCCATGGAAAGTTAAGGACTGCTTCCACTTTCTCAGGAATGGGTCGAACACCTTGAGCTGTCACTTCGAATCCTAAGAACTTCTCCGAAGGCACTCACTGCCGTATTTTTCAAATCTCTCGAAAGCCTGGTGAAGGTGTTCCTTGTGATCTTCTTCTGAAGTCGAGGCTACGAGTACATCGTCGATGTATACGTACAAGAAGCCGAGTCCCTTTAGCACCTCGTTCATGAATCGCTGACAAGTTTGCGCGGCATTTCCGATAACGAACGACATAAAGTGAAACTCGAAGAGTTCGAAGGGCGTCGTGATGGCTGTTTTCGTGATGTCTTTCTCGGCCACGGGAATCTGGTTATATGCTCTGACGAGATCGATGGTTGAAAAAATTGTTTTAACATGGAGAGTAGAAGCGAAATCCTGCACGTTCGGAACTGGCTACTTGTTCGGTATTGTCCTCGCATTCAGCCGTCTGTAAGCGCCACATGGTCTCCACTGTTTGTCTTTCTTTTGGAACCATGTAGAGCGGCGATGACCAGCTGCTATTTGAAGGACGTGTGAGAACCATTTGAATCATTTACTAAAATTCATGTTTGACCTGCTTCAATCGATCGGAAGAGAGCCTTCTAGGTTTCTCACAAACCGGTGAACCTGGAGTAGTGTGGATGAAATGTTTGGTCACGTACTTGGGTTCCCGAAACGTCCGGGCAGGTTTTGTGATATCTGGATATTCTTGTAAAACTGCTGACCACGGAGATGATCCACTAATCGTATGGATGCCTAACCAGCTTCCCTTACACGCGGAGACCTGACCTGTGGTGGCGAACGTTGAGCTGGTATCCAGAAGTTTTTTATTTCTGATATCCACTAGAATTGCGTAGTGGTGCAGGAAGTCTGCTCCCAGGATAGGCTTTGAAACATCGGCAATCACAAAACGCCAGATGAACTCTCTCCTGAGACGTAAATCTAAATTTAAAATTTCGAACCTGAAAGTCGGTTTGAACGTATTGTTTGCCGCGTAAAGTTTGTAGTTTGTTTTCTGTCTTTGGCCACGAATGAATAAGCGAGCGAATACACAGAGCTTTGCACCCGTATCCACTAAGAACTGCGTTTTTGTCTTCCTGACAGTGACGAAGAGGCGGTAGGACTCCGGGCATTGGTCGCTGGCCTCATTCAGCGCCGACCCTGGTCGTTTCCCGATCGAAATGTGCACGAATCTCTGCAATATCGGGCTTGGTTCCTATCTTTTTCTTGATACCAACAAATTCCATTCGCGTTTGAGTTGCGAGAGAGGCTACGACCGCGATCTTGCGATTGACTTCGAAAATTACTTCGGCCCCGGTTCTCGTTCCGGCAAACCTCACGCAATTGTGTGCTCATATCAGCGATCTTTGCTGTAAGCAGCGTTAACTGCTCGACGATGGCCTGAAGCTGTCGTCCATGCTGCATCTATATGTCCTGGAAGATTCGGTATCGCGATCGTGTCCGCGAGTTCTGCTGTTTGCTTTAAGGTGGCCTGTTTCTGGGTCGCGAGGATCGCCTACATGCACGGCGGCAATCGATTCTACCAAATAGAACGGAGAGTTTCTTCCGAGAACACTCAGCCTGCTAGCCCCTGTTAATGCCTTAAAAATTGTGAAGGCGTGCTTTTACCGGTTTGTTGATTTTCCAAAAGTTCTCGCGTTTTCTGGTCTTGCAAAATTCCAAAACGACGAATCAGCTTGCTCTGTAGTTTTTGGTTTTTCTCGTCGGCTGGTGGAGACGTGGGAATATTTTGAACTTCAGAAGCGAATTGCGCGACGAGATTGCCGGCAACGTAATTAAATTTCGTTTCGTCCGCACTGATAGCCGCGAGCGCGAACTGTGGTTCAATCAGCCCGTTAATGCCACCGCCTGTCTCAACCATATCCACGTTCGAGGTCACCACTTTGTGGGTTCGTCCCACGCACTAACACTGATCTGAAGATCAGGAGTGTTCAAGTAAATAAATAGATTTATTTGCACATACACTAACCTTTTATTTCAAAAAAGGTAGAAGCGGAGTTGTCAAGCGCGAGACAAATAGAAATAGATTATAAGCAAATTAGAATTAAATTAGAACTATCGAGTTCCGGCAAAGACTAAGTATCGGACACGACTGTCTCTCAAACGGATGGAAAAATGAGTCGGTGCTGACCAACCCTTACAATGTTGCCGTTTAGCTATTCTAGAAAATAAAGCATTTTGGAAAATGTGACAACGCCGAATTTTGACTTGCGGCAAAGCCTTACTGGCCGCCGCTGCCGGACTTGAACTTCTAACGTCTGCTACTGTATTAAAGTTTGATTATTCGAACGTGCCTAGCTGTTGTGAAGTATTACTGAAAGTCGAAATTTTAAATGAAAGTTACCTAAAAGTTGAAAGAAGAAAATCGTGTACCATTTACTTTCTCGACAATTCCGAGAGATAATATTCTAAAATCGTAGGTTGCCACAATTATCATAAGAAGATTTTGAAATATCTTGAAAAATCGAAAATTCCAATTTCGATCGGTAAAATATAATACAAATATGTCATGAATAATTTTTTAATATGGCGCGTAGCTTTTGTTTTAGTCGTGAAAAGTAACATTAGGAATAGAAAAATAAAATAGTGAAATTTTTTGGACAGATTCGAGTGCGAAGCTCGAGATGCGTGATGAGAAAAAGTTTTAGTTCGCTAAAGCCGAAAGATCTTTAAAGTGAACCGGTAACTTCCTTCGATCAGTTTGTGCAAAACAACTCCCAAAATAATGCATAAATTGAAATTATTTTTTTGGCATTTTAAAATGTTAAGCGTAATCTTTGGTGGACTTCTCTTAAAAATCCAAATCATTAATAATTCTTTTTTCAAACAAAATGTTACATAATGAACATGTTATAAACAAAGAAATATTTATTTATTGGAACACCGGTTCGCGCAAACCAAAACAAAAACTAATGAACTCGTAATGTCAAGTTCAATGTCTTATTACTTCATTTTTCAATGCATGTTTTGATAATAAAAATAAAATTCGAATTTAAGCCTATCTCCGTAAAAACTGTAATGTCGGTAAGTTCGGTACATTACTTTTGACCTACAGCGAGACAAAACTTCGGCTTATAATTGCCTGTTTGAAAAATAATAATACTATGTTATCACATGGCTACATTTCTAAATTAATTTTGCAATCTAAGTTCTTTGAAATGAAACAATCTTACAAATAATGTGAACATAATTTTACAATGTGTTCTTGATCAAATCATCTATGCGTGAATAATTCGGTACAAAAACGTTTCGCTTGTGCAAAACTACGCTTACAATAATAATAAAACTGCATTTTCAGTTATCGAATATTAAATATTATTATATTTCTTAAT
>NC_046659.1:30909735-30916274 GCF_010883055.1 Belonocnema kinseyi | reverse complement strand
TCAAATCTACATATTTTTATCAACAAAAATGAAGTGATTCTCGATCATATCATCTCTGCTTTAGAGACTTTGGGGTCTGATTTCTGAGTGAATACCGGTTAAGAATAAACGGAAGAGAGGAATAGATGACGACCCGATCTTTTGCACACCTTCACCCCCTACTTTTACTCCAAGACCAAGTAACCGTGTGCGCGCGCTGCTTCCAACTCGAAATTAGTTGTCTGCTCGCGGCATTATTTTCTTGACTTAAGAAAGGTTATAAACATCAAAATTCCGCTTCAATCAGATTTTTATTTTAAATTTCGTCATATTTGATTGAGAAGTTATAATTTTTTGTTCTCATATGATGTCCAACTCATAGCAATACTAATCAGTTGTTAATTATTAATGAAAATCAATATAACATCAAGCCTAAAGTTCTACAGTTTTGTTCGTTATATCACGTAAATTTAGATAGTTGATTTGACATTTAATACCATCGAGCTCATTTTTATTTTCAACAAAATAGTTTGATTTCCAACCAGTTTCTAATACGGTTGTATTTAAACAACAAAAAAGTATAAAAATGATTTGCTACCAAAGACGAATTCTTTTAAAAACATAAATTTTTAACAAAGGAGTTTAAGTTTTAAAAAAGAAAATAAGTATTTTTGGCCAAAAAGACAAATCTTTAAAAGACCACATGAATTTTTAACTAGAAAGGTCAAATTGTCGACAAAAATTGAAAGAATAAAATTTCCAACAAAAGAAGTGCATTTTTAACAAAAAGGGTGGTGCATCAAGTAAGACAATTATTTTTAACAAAGTAATTGAACTTTAGACCAAATAGTCACTTTTCTAACAAATTGTTTAATTTTCCAGAAGAAAGTAAGAGTTTTCCACAGAAAAGGGGACTTTTTGACCGAAAAATATGAATTCTCAACAAAAAAGTTAATTTTCAACCGAAATAGGTTAATTTCTAACTGGATAGTTGCTTTTTATCCAAAGAATATTAAATTGATATAAAAAAAGATTGAATTTTCGCCAAAAATTGAAATAAATAGGCAGTTGAACAAATTAATTTTGAACATAAAAAGAAACGGATATTCAACAGAATAGTTCAATTTTCGACGAAAAAAATATATTTTTTTTTAACTAAAATAATGAATAACGTACGATTTTTTGTCAGAACAGATGAATTTTCCATAAAAACATTTAATTTTCAATTAAAAAATTGCATTTTTGTACATTACACATAATTTTAATTCTGTTTTCTCTAAGACTATTGGAGCATGAATCTCCCTAATGTGATTTCCTAGGAATATAGGTTATACTTCGTTTCAGCATTTGCACTGACACGGGTGCCTGTGATAAGAGCAGGGGTGAAAGTGTGCAAAAGATCGTCTCCAAATAGATGACGCCCTCCCTCAAGACTTCAACCTCTAGCCTTTTGTTGCACTGACCGCCTTCGAAAATATCTCAGTTTCGATTTGAATGGTTACATTGTCCGTTAAAAGAAAATTAATTTCAACAACAACAAAATTCAACAAAAGGGAAACAGTTTAAATTAAAATAATGAATTTTCAACCGAAATAGACGAATTTTAAACCGGAAAGATGAGTTTTCAACAAAAAAAAAAGATCATTTGTAAATCAAAATTTAAATAGTTAAATTTTGGTCTATAAAAGGTACATTTTCAAAAACAAAGTAATGATTCTTCAACTAAAGTTATGAACCGTTTACTAGAATAATTGAATTTTCAACGAAAGAGATTAATTTTTACCAAAAATGATTGCATATGTAAGTTGAATAGATCAATTTTAAAGCAAAAAGTTGAAATTTGAACAAAATAATTTAAACTGGAATAGTTTAATTTTGAAGCAAAAAGTGAATTCTACAACAAGAAGACTATTTTTCAAACAAAAAAGTTAATTTTCTACCCAAAAAAACAATTTTTTAAAACAATACTTGCATTTTTAACTGAAGAGGACAATTTTGCCCCTTGACTTACTTGTTCCGTCCGAGTCGAGTCCCGACAGTACAGTCTTCTACAAGCTACAGTGTTACAGAGAACATGGATGCGAACCATGGAGCAAGCAGTAGCAGGTGCAATTATAAAGAGAGGCATTAGAAAGAGAAAGAAGAGACAGTTCAGAGCAAAGTAGTGTTGAAATTGGATCAATTTTTAATTCAGACTTAAAGTGCAGAGCAAAGCAGTGTTAAAATTTGATTAATTTTAAATTCAAACTGGTAGTTTTTAGAAGATTCAATTTTGCTGTGAATGCTGAAAAAAGTAAAAAGTAAGAGAAACAAAAAAAACATGGATGAGAAAAATAGAAAAATCCTTCGTTAAAAAAATGTTGTAGCCTTGAAAAGCGCCGATTTTTTGTCCCAAAAAGGACAAATTATCTCCAAGTGAATGCTCTAGTCTCTAAATGAGGATAGAAGTATTTGACTGCTTCCAAAAGACTTAAAATATGTTCGTCATTAGTGGTGTACACATTTCTCCAAACATACTAAACTAAATAATGTTTAGTCCGGCTGACATTTTTCGAGGCGCCTGCGTAAGTCCCTTTTGATTTTGTACCCGTGAGACTTAGTGTTTTGAGCATAAAAATATTGATCGTTGGGATTTACAGTTTCTCGAATAATTGACATTTAAGTGTTTGTACACCAAATCGCTCAAATGGCTATACGCATGCCACTTATCGATAATAATATGAGTTCCTGGTTTCCCATACCTTTGAATCACATGTTGCAGTGTTGTAGTATCGTGGCATGCGGGAAACCAATTGTCACGTCTTAAGTTGACAGCATCTTGCTTTTATTTTATTATTTATTTTATTGCTATTGATTGTTTTTATCCATGCTTGTGAATGCTTAAAGTCTTAATTTAAAATTGATCAAATTTTAACACTACTTTGCCCTGCACTGTCTCTAGCTTTCTTTTCCAATGTCTCTCTTTCCCATTGCACCTGCTACTATTTGCTCCGTGGGTCGCATCCATGTTCAATGTGACACTGTAGCTTGAAGAAGACTCTAATGTCAGGATTAGACTCAGGCGGAACAATAGGCCCCCCAAAGAGCAGGTCAATGGGCTGGATAAGAAGTATGGAGTGCCTTTAGGCCAAATTTTTAGTTTAATATGATAATTTTTAACAGAAATGATAAATTTTCAGTTTATAAAATTAATATTCAACCGTATATACATATACAGGGTATATACATATACATATACAGGGTGGACACGCTGGGGCTTATCAAAATGCATACAACCCCGCATACACTCCCATAGGAATAGCATTAGCGTGTAAGACGGGCTGCATACTTTTTGGTAAGCCCCAGCGCGTCCACTCCGTATAAGATAACATTATTGCAACCCTGGCTTGCATAATTGTAGTAATATAGTTGCTTGAGGTAATCAAATCAAAATTTTTAAAAAGTTTTAAAAAGATCTATTGTACAATTTCATGCGGAGCGTCTACTCTTTTTAGTGCAACAGCGCTCCTTTAAGTTGGAACAAGGAGTCTCCGCCAGTTAGGGTGAGTTGTTCTCTGAAACCTGACGCGCCGTTCACCCAAACGAAGCGTGCCGCTACACTAGGATTGTGGTGACTCTGCTGCTCAGTCGTAGTAAAGCGGTTTTCCGAAATTTCTTTCGATCAATTCAAGTTTTATTCCAAAAACAACTTTTTTCAACGAAAAACATAGTAGAGGGTATTCGGAACTGAAAAATACGACTTTCTAAATTTGAGTTTTTAAGCAAGAAATTTTCTTCCATCGAACAGAAAAAATGGCGAACACTCTGTCGAATTATCAAGCAAAGGAATTAATTTTCAACTAAAAGCGATTAGTTTTGAACCAAAAGTAGAATAGTAAAATTTCAGTAAAAAAACAAAATAAAAAAAAATGTCAGCAATATAGTTAAATACTGTAATGTACAGAAACTTTTATAAACGCAAAATCATTTTTAATCAATTTTATATCGCAAGATGAAAAGAAAATTAAGCACGCTTTCGAAAAAATCCCCTAATTTAAATAAAAATCCCTGAAACTTTCACGTTTTTCTTGATGTATAAAAATTCCCTGACAATTCCAGATCTCTAAAGTTTTGCAGGTAAAGTAGACACCCTGTTCACTACACAAAATTGTGTCTTTCTTGTAACCGACTACAAGACCTGTTCATAATGCGCCCCTAACAAATTGGAGATCCAGTAAAAAGACAAGTTTCATACAAATTGTGCCAGTGATTTTCGTTGGTTCAAAAACTCTTTACTGCAAAAATGGGCACAAGTATAGGAAACTTGAGCCAACCTTAATTTTTTTACATTCTCATCAGAGAAGGTATTAGATATGTGTAAAATTCGACCTCCCCCCCCCCCCCCCCCCAGTTTTGGTCAAATGTCCACGGTTTGAGACCCCCTGAACGATAACTTTTGAAAAAATCATTCTATTAAATTAGCCTCTGGTATACTCTTTTAGTTTCCTAAACTAAAGGTCAAGTTCGTTAGTCAGTCATTTTGGATATAAAATTAAAAAAGTGAGCCCATTTTAATATTTTTGAGACCACTTTTTTCAAAATTAAAAAAATTTCTGTACGGATGTTTATAGTATTCAAAAAGTTGAACAATTTATCCTGATGACTTTTTTCATATAATAAAAAGTTACCAGAGTTAAAGTATTTACAAAGTTCCAACAAACACACGAAAATGAACCTTTTAAACCAAATAATGGATGATATAAAAAAAGGCAAAAAAAGAAAAAGTTTTATTTCTAAATGCCCTACAAGTTTGTCATGACAACTTTTTGAATTTTCTTGAAAAATCAAAAATTCCAATTTTGACAGCATGCAAAATAATGAAAAATACAAAAATTACATTTTCTCATGCAACAATTTGACAGTATTTCAAAGATTCTCAACTATATGAATGCATTTTTAAAAACAATAACAAAAATATATATATACATAATTTAGAAGTTGAAAAACGGCAAGACTGCTCAGTAGACCCTATATTTGAAAGTGCTATTAAAAAAAGGAATTCGAGTCCCCCGAGGCCAGTAGTTCAAGACGTACAGGTTCCAGACTTTCCGCAGGGCATACCGACAAGGAATCTGGGTCCTTGGAATCCAGCAGGTCAGGCCATACAAACTACTAACGCTAGGCAACGCGCACGAATTTCAAATTCTACACCTAGCTCGGAAAATCAACCGAGGAGAGTAGAGATCCTACAACAAAGAGTAGACACTCTCGTACCTGCAAAGGAAATCATTCGCACTGTAGAAACCCTTAACGGACGACATGACGTTGGGACACAAGACTTCATAAAAACTGTAAAACGCGCACGGTTACGTTTCTCACAACCGGACCTGCTGCTTGATCTCATATTAACTGAAAAAATTGTAGATCATGCCAAGCGATCAATCCGGCACGTTTCAATTAATGACTATGACGAATTATACCAGGCACTACAGGTAAATTTGGGTTCCGGCACATCTAAAGAATTGTGTCGCACAAAGATAGACTCTTGTAGGCAGCGTATTAACAGCGTCCAAAATTACAATCAACGTTTCGGAAAATGTCTCAATCAACTTTATTACGCTGTTCAATCGGAACATAGTGAGCCAGCCACGCGCAAAGTAGCTCTTCAAATTGAGGAGAAATCCGCGATAAAGCGCTTTATTATGAATCTTAAAAACGATATCGGGATTCAAATTAGACTTTTAAAACCGAAGTCTGTTAATAAGGCACAAGAAGTAGCTCTTGAAACTGAGGTTTGGCTTCGAGAAAAATCTAAATTTAAAGTCCAGACCACCCTTTAAGCTCCCCAACGTGATACACTGCTTACGCAGGTAACCACTCGATACACGACATCGAACCAGTAGTCCAATCCATCCAACCAAAATATGCCCCTTGCACAGGGAATGCAGCTGCATTGCGATAACTGCGGAAGACCTGGACACATTGAAGCCCAGTGTTTTACAAAATCTAGTAAGAACTCAAATTTTCGAGCAAAGTCGAATATGAAAAGACCACCAGAGCATCGAATTCATTTGACTCAAGAGGAATATCGCGAAAGTCAGGAAAATGCACCCGAAAATGTAGCGAATCCCCAGACCGAATATCTTACGTTTTCGGACGGCTTCAATCAGTTTTATTACGACCAGGAGGATTTCAGCGCGATATCCGATTACTTGTTGATTTAGGATCCTCAATAAATTTATTAAAAGAGTCTTTCATTTCGACTGAGTTCAACCTACAACCCCAAGAAAGTTCAAAATGGGAAATGAGACACATACATCAGATTCCCATTTCACTTTAGAATACCTAGGCGTAAATCACATCTTTAACATAGTTCCGAATAACTTTCCAATGCCTGAAGATGAAATTATGGGACTTTGCTTTTTCCAAAAATACAATTACAATCTCTCGAATACTAAATTACTACTTGATGGTTACTCGCACGATCTGATCGATGACGGTATTTTGATCCCGCCAAATCAGATTAAACTATTCAAATCACCCGTAACAAAATCACATGGGCATGTAGATTTCTGGACAAC
>NC_046659.1:30901058-30909635 GCF_010883055.1 Belonocnema kinseyi | reverse complement strand
TTAACTGCCCACCGTATTATTCTGAAAACAGACAAAATTATCAACAATAAATCTTATCGCCCGCCCGAGAGCCACAAAAAATAAATTAAAACCCAAGTAAATTATATACTAACAAAGAAAATAATCAGACACTCCGAGTCGCCCAGAAGTCACCTTTATGGGTAGTTCCCAAAAAGATTGACGCCTCGGGGATGCGTAAATGACGAATTGTTGTAGATTTCCGCAAAATTTATGAAATCACTGACCAGGACGCTTATCCGCTTCCTATAATTGATGATATTTTGGACAGCCTCGGGAAAGCAAAATTCTTCTCGGCATTTGATTTAAGTGCCGCTTTTCACAAAATACCCATGGAAGAATCTACAAAGAAATATACTGCCTTTTCGACCCCTGAGGGACACTTCGAGTTCGAACGAATGCCCTTCGGACTCAAAGACGCTCCCGCAACGTTCCAGCGAATGATGGACAATGCGCTAAGGCGATTGATCGAGAAGATTTGCTTCGCATACCTCGATGACTTCGTCAAACTGGACTGTAACTACAACCCGATAAATGCGAATACTTAAGGCCTGAGCTAGAATATCTAGGACATATTATTACAAAGGATAGAGTCAAACCTAACCCAACAAAACTATCTGCAGTTTCAAATTTCAAACAACCTAGGAACGTGAAGGAGGTTCGATCCTGCTTAGGACTTTCGGGATATTATTAAAAATTCATAAAAGACTATTCAACCGTCGTGAAACCTTTAACCGAACTTATAAAAATCGCTAAAGAATTTATTTGGACATACAAATGTCAGGAAGCATTCGAAAAATTGAAATAATCCCTGTGCCAAGCAACTGTCTTACGCTATCCCGATTACAGTAAACAATTCTCACTGACAACCGACGCCCCAAACGTTGGTCAAGGCGCAATCCTATCACAAGAATGGCACCCTTGTCGTTACATTTCAAGAATTCTGAATGATCATGAAAAGAATTATACAATGACTCACAAGGAACTGTTGGCAATAGTGTGGGCAGTCAGACGCCTTCGACAGTATCTACTGGGACGTAAATTTATCATTTTCACTCGACGGATCTGACATCGATTTAGAGGCCGAACTACCCGAAATCCAAATTATCGAAGCATCTGACGGGCGCGATCTTCAAACTCCAAACCCGCAAGAAGTTTTTCAGACTGAGCCCGAAACCTCGGGATAATTTAGCCCATTAAAACCACTGGCTGATGATTTCGAGTCGGACGAAATATCAACCTTAGAACAAGAACCTGAAAACCCTCCTAGTCCAGACACCGAACAGTTATTCAGGAAATATTATAGGTGATTCTCGAATCGAACAGAAGCATGTGAAACGGAGAAACCTAACGCTCAAGGATAACTTTGGGAACGAATAGCAAAAGAACGGGCAAATCTAGACCGTAATACAACGAAGCTACCTGAATATAACGAGAAACAGTGGCTGATTATCTTGAATCAACTCGCAAACCAGAGACTATCGATAGAAAAATGGTAATGTTACGCCTACATTTCGACGACGCAACAATAACAATTACCGAATGAATCAAGCTCAAAATCCTAATTTCTTTCTTGAGTTATAGATATGCGAATCTAGAAATTCACACATGTCTCAACGCAACAACAGAACTAACTCGCGAAGAACGCGACCAGATCTTTAGAGAATGCCATGGCTCAATGATGTCTCAACACTTTGGCGAGAACAAATCGATAGCCCGGGCACGAGAACTAGGGACACGGGTTAACACGGAAGTAGAAATTATCGATTATATCAAAAAATGTCACACGTGCCAAATTCAAATATTGCAAAGAGTTAGAAAAAGGGCCGAAGCGATCATTCCCGATACGTCAACAAATACCAACGATAAAATCGTGATGGATATTTTTGGAACTTTGCCTGTCACAGCTAAAAAGAACGAGTACATTCTATCGATTCAAGGTATGTTAAATATTTTGTCTCAGAATTGATTCAAAATTTTGAAAGTATTTTTAGAATTAAACACGGCAAATTCACAACATTCCACCCCCAAAGCAATGGAGCGTTGAAAAGAGCACACGCCACAGTGAAAGACTTGATTCGGACCGCAATGGCTGACAACCACATTGAAAGGGGTGACACTCCAAAGTTCATTTGCATGGCCTGTATGATGATGATCCGTGAAATACCTTAAATACCCTGAGTTAGTAAGACTTTGGAAAGAAATGCAAGAGAAATACATACGGCGGGCTCGTGAGAGAATTGAAAAATCAAAAGAAAAATATAAACGGATCCATGATGCAAAAATTGTAGTCCCGCAGAGAATTTTTGAAATTGGTGATTAAGTATTACTCGAGAACAATAAAACGTGGTAGCTATTACCAGACTGGAAAGGACCTGCTACTATTATTGGCATCGAAACCAATAATAATTATGTGGTACTCATTAACAACGAACGACAACGAATCCATGCGAACAAATTAAAACTATACTACTCCTAGTTTCAGGTACCATGAAGATTGTATTCCTGGCCGTATTATTCTTCAGAATCGGAGGTGATGTCCAAATTAAGGATCTTGGAGACACTACTATTTTTGCTAAAAATCTCGGTAGAACCAAGCTCTACCATGAGACTTGGAAACTGATCCTGGGAATCGACACACAAAACTTTGAAATTCAGTTTTCACAAATAAGCGAAACTTTCGCTCAGGCTCTACAACTGTGTGTTCATTGTTCTGCCCAGTTCGAATTAAAACTTTTAAAAAGTTGTTTGGAAGAAGTCAACAATCAAAAATACCCTATTAAACTATCCGTTCAAAATTACCAGCATATAATTAATATATCTGAAATCACAATTGGAATGATCAATCAACCACTCGTGTATATAGTAAAGATTCCTGTTTGAGAGCAATCTAGTTTACGTCAAAACGACATCTGTTTCAAAAAAATGTATCGTATAAACTCAGTGTCGAAGATATTATTTTACTTAGCCCACGATTACCTTTAATTCAAGAATCACTACACCATGAAAATTTTGAAGAATTGCGACAAAATTTAAACGACATGGAAACCTCATTAAAGGCTATAAAATCACGCCGTCGAACACGGACCTGGATTGAAACTGGTACGGACGTTCTTACTTATCTAGGATACGTAACACTAGGATTGATAACATTGTACGGATCATATAAAATAGGCTTCTTCGATCTTGTAAAGCGGATTATACCCAGAAACTTATGTATTCGATTATTTTGTGTTGATACAACCGTAAACACGACTCCTACTGTTCATTATACCGCGGTTGCAACGGCACCGCCAGTCTCAACTTCTGTAAAAGTGATAGAATCAAACTCCAAATTAATTCAGGACGATAATGCAAAAATTGTTCCCAAAAGGGTTAAGTTGCGAACTTAGGGACTAATTTCGGTCCAAGTAAAGGGGTGTGACGAGTTCGTAGTCACCGCTACTCCAGGTTCCAAATAGTTGGAACCTCAAACTGACCTGCCTTTCCAGCATTCCTTTTCATTTTTCGACAGACATAGCCCTATGCTAGTTTTGTATCGGTTTACGGACTTATACCACTGTGTAACTCATTAAATAAAGTTGCGATATCTACGGATATCGCCCTAAAACAAAATAAAGGTTAATTCTTAATTAAACCCGTCACACAACTCAAAATTAAATTTTTTCTATGGTGGATACCCTGGTACTCTGAGTCTGTTCATCAAGAAGGAATACTTAAAGTCGATTATTTTTGCAAAAAAAATTTTAATGACCTATATGAACGATTCCCTTACAATTGAACCAAATGAAGATGATCTGGAGGCCCGAAGGGGAATTTTTTTTATTACAGTTACGAGCAAAAATGTAACGTGGTGGGTACACGGGTACCCGGGTGTGCACACAAGGTTTAATTTGATTCTTTGACAGTATGTACTCGAAAAACATTTTTCTGCACACAGTCCTGTTTTCAAGATTCGGCCAAGATTCGTTTCTTTTCAACAATATGTTTGAACTGATCAGGAAATGGTGCAAAAATAATAAAATATATATGATAAAATAAAATTAAGATTTTCTCAAACTTTACGTGTTCAAAACTTTGTATCTAATAAGGACTAAAATCCGGAATATAATTTTGTTTGGTTTAATTTAGCACTTTGAAATTTGCAAAAACAACAAATATTCAACATTTTCGAATTAAAAAGATTCCAACGATATATTCTTTGACTGTCAAAGTATAAAATTACATCATGAATGTTCAGGTGTATATTTTAATAAAAATCTACTGCAGTAACTTCATTGTGTTGGTGCAATATTTTGCTTAACTTTGAAAATTCCGAAGGCTAAAATTTGGCCAGATTTGAAAACTTATGAACTAACATCATAAATTTGATTTCTTTTTCAAACATTCGCATGTCTGAAACTTATACTTAAATAATTTTACACTTCCATTCCAAGAATATGAATAGTCTCATTCGCAGCTAAATGTCGAAACTCATTAACAAACATCATTATTTTTTTATTTCTTGACCAATTTTTTTACAAATGTTACTTTAAAATATTATCTTAACACATGCAAAGCAGAATATAAAGGATTTTTATGAAGTTAAATTCACAAGTGTCGTTTTCAACTCTATCTTCAGAAACTTTTAGCAGGATTCAACACAGAAAATTGCATTTGCAAAAAAAATAATAGTAATCGCTGGGGGATTATATTGACCCTAAAAAATAAATTTTGTATAAATTGTTGATGTAAGTTGTTGGTTTAGCGTCAGGTGAATTGAAAGTAATTGAGTTGATTTAAACGTTCCGGCACACAATGGTTGCCCTCATCCTGGTAGAAATTATAACTTGGTTCTTAAAAGACCCTGTCTATATTTCCTATTTTCTATCGAGACCCTAAAGTGGCAATCTATCGAAGGCGCAAGCAAAAGCGTCACGCTCAGCTAGCAAGGTCATCAGTAGGCAACCCAATAAGCGCCTATTAATAGGGTCTTTATAGAATCTAGATAGTCCCTCACACGCTATTATTCAAGAGCATATGCTATTGTTTCTTATTTTGTTGATTCAAATAAAATATTATTAAATTATTTAAAAAATTTATCATGCTTTATATTCTCAAATGTTATGCTATAGTTGAAGTGGTATTAAAATTTAAGCAGCACAATGCCACAATCTTTTACCAGAAGTTTTTGATTCAAAGTAAAATATATTTTTTTTTGCAAAAGCTTAATCTAAAGATTTTACACCTTTCTGTAGCCTCTGACAAACACTCCTCCGTTTTCTCGTATTTTTATTGACATTCTATTATTAACTATACTCTGCAGGTTATTCTAAAACTAAACTTATTGTTAAATTTGACTAGAGAAGACTTATTACGACTTATTATTAACGCAGTTTATTAAAATATCCGCAAGCGCGCAAAATCGAACGCACGCACCGCAGGCGTATAAGTCGAATGCCTGATTGCCATAGCTGCGATGCCACATTGAGTGCGGTATCATATCCGATACTTTAGAAATTAGGAAAAAATGTTTTTGAGCTCGATTTGTTGTATATGATTTTTAAACGTAATTACGTGATTTCAAATTAAGACGATCTTTAAGAAAAATTATTTTCAAAATTTTAAGGAACAAAATGTTTATATTCTTTTCAGAAAAAAATGAAATTTTTCAAAGTTCTCATCTCGGTAATTTTTTTAATTAGTTCTTTTTTAAATTTAAGTATAATTAAGCATGAGAACATTAATGTACTTTTTTGCACTTACAGCTGTATTGCCCGTTTTACCTGTCGAGGGGTTTACAAGATCCCCTCGAGAAAATAAGTTATTGTTAGAAATTATTTTTTAAATATATCTTTATGAATAAAGTTTTTTATCTAGTTAAATTAGAAATATAGTGCTAAAAAGTGAGTATATAAATAACGTAAGACAAGCAGCACATGACAATAACCTGTCGAGGCATCGGCCTCGTGAGAGCCAATATTTAATTTAGGCATAATGAGGCAATTTCTACCCGTGCAACAGTGAGTTCTATTAAATCTGTGAAAAATACACAATATCTTGTAGGTACGGAGTTTCACAATTGGAAGCATTATTTTTTCATTAATATCTTAGTTGTGAACCAATAAATATTAAAGTATGGAATGGCTGCTTAATGACAAATACTATAAAATGGTAATAATATTCTGCGCTTTTAGTGTGCGAAGAGTGAACTGTATTCAACGCTTATTTGCGGGATAAAAAAGGTGTATTATGAATAGACAGGACATGTTTTGAATAAAGTGAATAAGATATTACATGTGAAAATTTTTAATTGACATTACCTACAATTACTTAAAGCGATTTGGGTAAAAAGGTGAATCCGAACGTAACCTCGAAATTATGACAAATCGGCCCGGCATGTTTATTACAATTTCGATTGCTTATTCTTTACCAAAGGAATTTTTTGTGGTTTCGTATGTCTATTACTGACGTTGTCGGCAGTAATAATTTAAATAATAATTACTTAATAATAACTTAACAATCATTAATTATTAATCATTTTCATAAGTAACACATTATTTCTGAAATTAATAACTGATTTCCATTGTTTTTTTCACAGATCGATCATCGGTGAAATACACATCAGGAGATGCAGATGGATTTGGTGTCATTCAGATGGTTCATTTCAATAAACATTATTGGAAAACGGTTATCTCTAAACCTTGACTGGATTGTATCAAGAATGTATCTAGACATGATGTTTTAGGCCAGAATTGTTATTCCATTTTTTTAAAATAAATTATTCTATTTTCGAAACTGCTATCCCTGGATCTGATTTCCAAGCTGGCATTTGATCAGCCTCTAAAACTTGTCTGTATTTTAATTCATAAAATAATTAGCGATTTTTTTGTAATGTAAAAAGTGTTTTCTTTGGACGTCATCCTAAAATTTGGTTTGATCAACTACTGAAATAAATTGGTAACTGGTTGGTGATAGGGTTATATCAGAAATTTATCTAGACAAGATAATTTAGCCCAGAATTGTTATTCCATTTTTTTAGAAATTATTCTATTTTCGAAATTGCTATCTCTGGATCTGATTTCCAAACTGGCATTTTATCAGCCACTAAAATTAATTCTAATTCATTTTTATGGTATAGTTGTATCAAAAAGATATCGCAAAGCAATTTAACTTGTCTGCATTTTAATTAATAAAATATTTAGGGATTATTTTGTATTTTAGAAAATGTTTTCTCTGGACATCATCTCAAAATTTGGTCTGATGCACCACTAAAATAAATTAGGGACTCGATGGTGATAGGATTGTATTACAAATAAATCTAGACATGATGTTTTAGGCCAGAATTGTTATTCAATTTATTTTTATAAATTATTCTATTTTCGAAATTGCCATTCATGGGTGTGATTTCCATGCTGGCATTTGATCAGCCTCTAAAATTATTTCGAATTCATTTTTATAGTATAGTTGTATGAGAAAGATATCTCGAAGCAATTTAATTTGACTGCATTTTAATTCATAAAATATTTAGGGATTTTTTTGTGATTCAAATAATGTTTTCTTTGCACCTCATCCTAAAATTTTTGTTTGATCAATCACTAAAATTAATTAGAGACTGGTTGGTGATAGGATTGTATCAAAAATTTATCTAGACAAGATAATTAAGCCCAGGATTGTTATTCCATTTTTTTAGAAATTATTCTGTTTTTGAAATTGCTATCCCCGGATCTGATTTCCAAGCTGGAACTTGATCAGCCTCTAAAATTATTTCAAATTAATTTTTATGGTATAGGTGTATCAAAAAGATAACTTGAAGCAATTTTACTTGCCTGCAATTTAATTAGTCAAATATTTAGGAATTTTTTTGTATTTTAGAAAATGTTTTCTCTGGACATCATCTCAAAATTTGGTTTGATCAACCACTAAAATAAATTAGAGACTCGTTGGTGAGAGATTTGTATCAACCATTTATCGAGACAAGATAATTTAGCCCAGAATTGTTATTCCATTTTTTTAGAAATATAAATATAGGACAACATCCTACTGAAAATTTGACATCTTGCATAAAATTTACAGAATTGGTGTCTTCATTTCTAACGGCATAATTTGAGCCTAAACGAGAACTAAATCAAATACACTAAAACAACATTTCAAGCAGATCTTAATTACACTAAAAGATTTTTATTTTCTGATAAGGTGCCAATAATGTATGAATTTAATATTTACACCTAATAAAATAGATAATTATAGCAAAATTTCTGAAAAAAATTGAAATAATAATTCGGGCCTAAAATATCGCTTTTGCATTTATTTCTGCATCGAGTTTATAATTTATTTTAGTGGTTGATCAAACCAAATTTTGAGATGAGGTCCAGAGAAAACATTTTCTAAAATACAAAAAAATCCCTAAAGATTTAATTAATTGAAATTCAGGCAAGTTAAATTACCTCGAGATATCTTTTTGATACACCTATACCATAAAAATGAATTAAAATTAATTTTAAAGGCTGATAAAATACCAGTTTGGAAATCAGATCCAGAGATAGCAATGTCGAAAATAGAATAATTTCGTTTGAAAAA
>NC_046659.1:30836635-30900958 GCF_010883055.1 Belonocnema kinseyi | reverse complement strand
AATTTGATGTGTTTAGAAAAAATGTTTTTTTAATTTTTCGAAAGTATTGCAATAATGTTATTACTAACCTTATAAGAATTTTTACCAAATTTGTAGCATAATTCTTTTTTGAAGAATATCAGTATGCCAAAGAAAATAATTTAAATATTCAAATTTGGATTAATTCCAAACTAATAAAACAAAAATATAATATATATGTACATTTCATTGACGAAAAATTGTACAAATTTTTATTTTTGGTCAATTATACATACAATACATTACAATTATAAACAATAAATATGAACTATGATAAACAATAAGAAAACAATTAATTTCATTTTATACTTTTTAAGTTCTGGTGGATTAATAATTGATTCAAGTTCACAAAAGTAAGTGATTGAGCAAGTTATTATTATTATTTATAAAAATATTCCCTTACAATGATTCTCGTATGTTGCAGTTTTTCCTAGAATTTTTACTTATGGTTCACTTTTAAATTTTAGTGAGGTAATAATTAATTTAAATTAACAAACGTAACTGCTTGTAGAAGTTATTATTTGGTAGAAATCGATTATGTTCGTTGTTGGCTTTAGTGTAATGTGAATTGATAACAATTAAGTTGTTTCACACGTTTCGACACACAATGGTATCCTTCATCAGTGAGTTTGATTAAATCTATGAAAAGTACATAATGTCTTGTCGATACGCAGTTTTAAAATCGGAAGTGTTAGTCTTTGGTTAATATCTCAATTTATAAATTATATAAATTATTTGACTTAAAATTTAAATTTTATTTTATTTTATTAATAACCATTGATAAAGCATACAGTATTCTTAAAGTAATGTCTTTTAACTAAATACAAGATTAATGAAAAAAAATTACAACGCAGCAGTAAAATTTGTTAACAAATTTTTTTAAAGTTACCAGAAAACATTGCAGTCCCTTGAAAATTGCCCTTTAGTAAAAATATTAAATTATAAAAAACTGTGAAGCTAGAAAGAATAGGTCAAAGTGTTTTATATTCGCAAGCGCATTCTCGGCTCCAGATTCATTACATGTCTAACTGCTACGGCTGCAACTTGTGTTTCATTTAATAAACTATCTCACCAGGTCTACGGATCTGCATCAGGACAAAATTAAATTAAAGTGACTTTTCATTCAGACCATCACATAAATTGGCGATCCATGCCAGGATACTTTTCATTGATACATCATACTCAAAAAAGCATAAATAAGTACCTTTTTTAATGAATTAAAACCAGGAAAACACGTACTGGGCTGAACTAAGTAGGCTCACAGTGATTCCTTGTCTAGAAAATTGGACTAAAAGGCGAGACGTCACCCAACCAAGTTGGCACCATTGGAATTGTAGAATTTACGGACTCTAAAACCCACGGCTGACCAGAACGAGTAGATACACTGAAGCAGCCGCGAACAATCCTCACTGGAAATCTCAAGTGAGTAAAAAGAAGGGGAAAAAAGTTTTTTTTTAAAAGAAGTGTTCTGTAACGACTCTCTAAAACCTCGTAAGGCTAGTTGACTACGCGAGACTAGACCTTTCGTTAAAAACGTTCATCGATTCACTCATCATATTTTGCCATATTTGTAGCACTTTTGTTTGAAACAGTGAATTTAAATTAGAAAATAGTCACTATAGCTAGTGGGTTGACATCGCTACGGTCTATACGCATACGTGAGTATTTCATTGTAACGAACGATATAGAGAATAGATACCGCGGCGCGACATACGACCCAACGACCGTTAACATCAGTAGGAAATTCAAAATTAGGTACACTACTAAACGAACAATAATAAAAAGAAAGAAGCCATCGCAAACGAAATTTAGAAAAATCCATCTTCACAGACGAAAAATACCCCCCTAGTAGCTACAAATGCAGATATAATCCGCATGCTACAAAAATTACCAGACCGGATGTCTAACATGGAAATCGCGATAAATACTCGTAAAGAAGAAATCCGCTCTTTATCAAAGAATTTTGATTTGGTTACTTCGGACGAAAGCGAAAGGGAGAACGACGAAGAATCTCGAGCAGGTCAAGATGACGCGTTGCATGTAGAATCTGAAGAAATTGATCCAAGGATACCATACAAATTGTCGAACGAAAGAGTAACAACTACCACTGAACTTTTGTGCGCTGTTCAGTCAAAAACCCCTTAACACATTAACGAGAATTTGCATAAAAAATGAAGAACAAACAGTTCTTAAAAAATACATTCTGAATTTAAGAGAAGGACTTTTAGACCAAGTTTGAAGCAAAAATCCCAGCGATGTTAGGGAAGCACAACTAATGGCAATCCAATCCGATGTCTGGTTAACGAAAAGAAGTAAAATTCGCCAATCCAAAAACACGATTCAACCCCTAATACTAATTTGCACAACTGTCAATAAATCTCCTTTTAAAACCTTAAACTCCCAATTAAATAAACAAAAATACCCTTCATTAAACAATCCTCCAAATAACAGCATACCTTTGCAGCAGAGAATCCAGTTATTTTGCAGTCACTGCAAAATCCCTGGAAAAACTGAAAATCAATATTTCTCCAAACGCCAAGTCCACTTCTGAATCGTGTCAATTATCTCCAAGAAGAAACGAAAGAGGAAGATATCAAAGAAACGGAAATGGAATCGGAGACAGAGTATAAGCAATATGTGGAAGATTATATTCTATCAGATGACAATTGCACGGAGTAACCAAAACTGTAAAACTATTAGTTGATAGTGGTGCATCGATGAACCTAATAAAAGAAAATTGCATTAACAAATATCACCAGAGAATTTCAATGAACAAAGAGTTTTCAATGGGAAATGATAAGTACCGGGCAAACAAAGTCACCAAGTTTAAGTTTCAAGGAAAAGAACATATCTTTGTAATTGTACCAGAAAACTTCCCGTGCCCGAGGAAGGCATCATCAGACCACCATTTCTGTACTCTTATCAGTTCAACTTGTCAAACAGCTTCCTCCACCTCGGCGATAAGCTCCATCCCTTAGAGTACAACGATATCCTGATCCCCAAAATCACTGTTAAATGATAAGCGTGAAAACAAACAAAAATCAGGCGAACATTCTCATAGAAGATAATCCCTTCATTCCAAATTCTATTTACTGTACTGTTGACTCACAAGTTATGATGCCCGTTAGTAACGAAACCGAAACAGACATGAAATTAAGTGATGAAGAGATAAAGTACAAGTTTATTAATGTCGCCCAAGAACGAGAGGAGCGTGTAACTTACATTACGCAGAAGGAATGAAACGCCATGTACGAGAACTTATTCGAAAAACACAACGAAAATCTGGTTATCTTATTTGAACGTTTACGGGCCACTGGACTTAAACTTTCTGCTGTCCAAAAATGCAAAAGACCCAAGAAACAAAAAGAAGATATGTCTTTCTTGGGACTAGCTGGATGTTACCGAAAAAGTACACAAAAATTTCTATACGATAGCTAAACCCTTAACAGCACTGACAAAGAAAAATCATCCCTTTAACTAAACGCTATCTTGCAAAACAAGTTTTAAAACGTTGAAAGATGGCTCTTTGCTCTGCACCGGTATTAAGACATACCGACTACAACTCAAGAACTCTAAATAAACCTAAGCTAAATTTCACCACTACCGAAAAGGAAACATTAGCAATTACCCAAGCAGTTAAGCGGCTTCGTCAATATCATCTCGGACGTTAATTCATAATACAAACGGACCATCAAGCTTTGACATGACTTTTCAACGTAAAGGACTCTTCATCCAGTTTAATGAGGTGGAGATTTCAGATGGAAGCATACACATACACGGTCGTGTATAAAAAAGGGAAGGAAAATGCGGCAACTGAGGCGCTTTCGATAATGCACCCCATTCAAGATCAAAATCGCTCAGAACAATTGGAAGAGAATGCCAACATCAACCAAGTAGATGAATCACAAGAAGTTGTCGAGATTGATACATCAACATCCTCAAGCGAAGATAATGAACCAATTTCTGAAAGATTGCGAAATAATGAACCGACGGATAAAAAGAAAATTCGAAACGATTATGCAAACTGGAAAAGGAACCTTCTGTCTAGTAAATTAAAATTAAACCGGTCGCCAACGAAAAGAATTGGATTAAAATTGGCAAACAAAACATTTTCTCTTTGCTAAAAGTCCAGTTACCAGACTACGACAGAAAAATGGGTCAAACTCCTCTGCATCAAAATTAATGATTGCACCAGACACAAAAGCTGGAACATACATAAATTTCATATGAAGGATCGCTTAATAAAAATTAGGGAACGTGTACGTATCGGAGGTATTTTAAATTTTCTATTACAAACAAAATTCACAGAACATACATTTTTCCTGTGTGAACGACCTTATAAAAAATTGAGTGAAAAAGAGAAAAAAAGTCATTCTAGAAATGCCGACGCAGCCGAATTAGAAGATCTTGATGGACATAGTTGTCCCATTACCGGAAACAACAAACGGAAACAAATATATTCTAGCCATTCAAGATGGGCTCAATAAATACATCATTCCTATAGCACTATGGGAAACGAAGAACGAAAGCAAATTAACATATCTACTAGATCATTACATTTACATATTTTCTTCTCCAAAGCACATCTTAACTGACCAGGGCGCTAATTTTGTATCAAAATTAGTTCAAAAATTTGAAAATCTTTTCAGAATGAAACACATCAAAACAACTGCTTTCCATCCACAAAGCAATGGGGCCCTCGAAATAACTAATGAAAGAATTAAAGATTTATGAAAGACATACATGGCCGATAACGAGACGGAATGGCTCCAAAACTTGAATCTAATATGCTTATCATTTAAAACCGCAGTTCATGAGAGTACAGGTTTAATGCCGTTTGAAATGACATTTGGAAGAAAAGCCAATTTATCTTTAGCCTTAGCAACAACTACGTCGTTAACCAATCAAGAATTGTTAGACATTTGGTGAAAGAGACATGAAGAATATTTAGAAAAAGGAAGGACTGCCATTCAAAAAATACAGGAACGACTAGAAAGGCAGCAAGATGCAAAGGTAATCATCAATAATCATCTTTTTGAACGAAGAGATTTAGTACTACTGCATAATAATAGCAAAAGAACAAAATTAGAAAGTGAATGGCTCGGACCCTACACCATGTTGCAAACTCGTTCGTTCCTCTGATTAGGAAGCTTCATCAGTTCATTTTATGTTTCTTTATAATGAATTTCACTTGGATGCTGCTGTCATTTTCCTCGAGCACATCTGCTAAAGTGACCCTCACTTCACTCGATGGATCCACTATGTTCGCCGAGGATGGAATCAATGTTTAGAACAATTTGAACTGGAAACATTAAAATCCCAAATTAAACAATTAAATATTGAAAGATTGTTACTCAATCAGTTATTAGGAAAGAATCGGTATAGAAGGGGAGCTTTTAATTTTATTGGAAGCATATCCAAGAAACTTTTTGGAACACAATCTGAAAGTGATTTAGATTATATTAACCACGAAATTGATGAGTGTATTCCCAAAACGAAATGTTAAAAATGTCACTACAAAATCTATTTTAAATTCGGCCTCACATAATGTAGATTCCTTGCTCTCAAAAAAAAAAAAAAAAAAAAAAAAAAAAACTTTATAGATAATTATAACAAGTTAGCCAATAAGACTAATGAAAATATTAAAAACATAGTAATGGCTAATCAGATCACAATCATGACCGTTGTTATATCAGAATCAAGTGAAGACATATCGTTATTAATCGATGCAGTAAATGACGGTAAACACGGAATATTACATCCCCAAATTTTACCTTCAACTACACTCATAGAGGGATTTGAACAATTTGAAGAGGTGAACAATGACAAGTATGACATTCAGTTAGTAGAGAAAAATTATCAATACTTGATTAACATTGCCGAAATAACTGTTTTAGTGATAAATACTAAATTTGTTTACTCAATTGAAATGCCGATTTTAGAAAAACGTCAGAAAGTGATCTTATTTACCGTAAATTACTTGGAATTACTCAAATTTGTAAAAGAAAGAATCCTAGTTATCTCCTAGCAGAAACTAAATCAGTATTTTACATTTTACAAAACGAGCAGGGTGTCATTATGATTTCAAACAAGGAGGATATCGTTCGAATTTACGGTGAAAATTCAAATTATGAAAAGTCATACAGAATAGAAGATACAGACAAAAGATCTCATTCTTGGAAAGAAAAGGCAGCGAGAATTCTTTCTTACTTAGGCTACACTTCGTTAATCCTTATCTCAATATTTGCACTTTATGAATGCTGAGTTTGCGAATTAATTCGGAAATGTCTTCCTAGCCTCTGCATTAATTTTCGTTGTACCACCAATAAGATAAACAACGAAATAATACCAGAAGTTGTCGCCTACGTGACAGCGAGCGCTTCTACGATTGATTTAGAGAGTAAGTTAGATAATCCTATTAAGTTTAGAAGGAAGTAAACTGTGAAAGTGCAAAGAATTTCGGGAGAAATGTACTCTAAAAGGGAAGGTGTGAAGCTAGAAAGAATAAGTCAAAATGTTTTAGCTTTATAAGCGCATTCTTCTAAAAGAGAGCAGTTTCGTAGGCTAAGAGTAAATAGATATCACTCCCTCCCTTTTTATATGATAAGGGCAGTAAAGTGTACGCTTTCATCGTGGAACCGTCCCAACAGGGCCTCGGCTCCAGATTCATTCCTTGTCTGACAGCTACGGCTGCAACTTGTGTTTCATTTAATAAACTATTTAACCAGTTCTACGAATCTGCGTCAAGACAAAATCAAATTAAAGTGACTTTTCATTCAGATCATCACAAAACTTTGTAGTTGAAACTTTATTTAAGTATTCTCCACAAAACATATTACCTATTTTCACGAATTCTTTAGCTACAATGTTTAAAATTAAAAGCAGAATTATATAATCATTTAACTACAATGTTTTTTACAAAGTTATTTTTTATTACAGTGTGATTTTTTAAATGTTTTACTTTCACAGAAATAATTTGAAACAACAACAGAAAATTCAGTGCGTCTCAATTTCAAAATTTTAAATTATAAACGATTTGAAAAATTAGAATTGAAAAATTTAAAGAAATATAAAATTTGCTAAAGAAAAATTTGTATATCAGAAATGAAGGAAAATTTTTTTGAGCACAATGTTCCTCGACAATCTGTATTCTTACTACTTTCAACAAAATGTGCATCAACTTTTCGTCAATACAAGGAAAAGAAAAGTTTTTAAAGAATATTTGAATAATTATTTAGATAGAAAGTTTTTTTGTATTTTTACTACAGTGCGGCTTTTAAGAGAAAAAACTTTCTCTTTGACAGATATAATTCCTCGTCATAACAGAATAATTAATTAATTAACACTATTTCTCTTATACTTCGAATCTAGTGTGGGACGTGTCGTTGCCCAGTAGAAGGGGAAGGTTACGCAGGTAGCCGAGGAGGAAAAGACGATCACCCACATTTTTGTACTGGTCCTAGGTATTATGGGCGAATTTCTGATTAACCCGCCCTAGATATAAACCTCTTCAACCTAATTGTTTCAAAAAATGAATAACATTTCAAGAGATATTGCTAAGAGGTATCCAGAACTGTTTTTAGTTTTTCTCTAGAACTATTACTGTATTTTTCACAAGTTTCAGATGTATATGCATAGCTAACTTCTGGGCTGAAATTGTTCACTTATGAGTTTGTTCTTGCGAAGTGTATAAAACCAACTTATGTGGGTCATATTTAAAAAATAAGTTTTTATTCTTATTCTATTGCTAATCATGAAAACAAATGTTGAGTTTCAACTCGATGTACCTTATTTTTTATTTCGATTACCTTATGTTAACGATTCTGGATAAAATTTACAACAAAGTTTTTTTTAATAGGAAATATCTGTTATACTCAATGAAGTGTACTAATTCATGCTCGTGTCTTGCCTTGATTGGCGCGATATGGACTAAGTCCTCCTCACGTCTTGCGTTGTTTGGCCGGATATTTGATAAGTCCTAGTCAGGTTTTGCCTTGATTGGCCGGATATTTATTAAGTCCTAGTCAGGTCTTGTCTCATTTAGCCATATATTTACTAAGTTCTGCTCATATTATGCTTAAATTGGCTGGATATTTACTACGACCTGCTCATGTCAGGCCTTAATTGACTGGATATTTATTAAGTCCTGCTCATGTCTTGCCATAATTGAGCGAATATTCACTAAGTCCTGCTCATTTCTGGCCTTGATTGCCAAGATATTTACTAATTCATGCTCGTGTTTGCACATTGGCTTATTCATACATGCTTATTTCTTGCCTTAACTGTCCGGAAATTTAATACGTCTTGCCTTCATTGACCGTATATTTATTGAGTTTGGATCAGGTATTTCCTTAATTGGCCAGATATTCACTAAGTCCTACTCATATCTTGCCTTAATAGGCAAGATATTTACTCATTCATGCGCATATCTTGTCTTAATTGGCCGCACATTTACTAAGTCCGGATCAGATCTTGCCTTAATTGGCCCGATTTTTACTAAGTCCTGCTCGTGTTTTGCCTTCATTGGCGGGATATAGACTAAGTCCTACTCACGTCTTGCCTTGTTTGGCCAGATATTTAATAAGCCCTAGTCAGGTCTTGCCTTAAATGTAAGGATATTTACTCAGACAAGCCCGTGCCTTGCCTTAACTGTCCGGATATTTACTAAGTCTTGCTCACGTTTTGCTTTAATTTCCTGGATATTTACTTAGACTTAGTAAATATCGGGCCAATTAAGGCAAGATCTGATCCAGGCAATACACGAGAATGATTTGGTAAATATCCGACTAATTAAGGCGAGACGTAAGTAGGACTTAGTCAATATTTGGCAAATTAAGGCAAGACGTGAGTTGGACAGAATAAATATCTGGCAATCAAGGTAAGATATGAGCAGGACTTAGTCAATATCCGGCTAATGGAGACAAGGCACGAGCATTACTGAATAAATATCGGGCCAATAAAGGCAAGACGTAAGTATAACTTAGTCAACATCCGGCCAATTAAGGCAAGCTATGAGCAGAACTTAGTAAATATCCGGCGAATTAAGGCAAGGCACGAGCATGACTTAGCAAATGTCCGGCCAATAAAGGCAAGACATGAGTAGGACATAGTCAATATTCGGCCAATTAAGTCAAGACCTGAGTAGGACTTATTAAATATCCGGCCAATCCAGGCAAGGCACAATCGTGACTTAGTCAATATCCGGCCAATTAAAGCAAGATATGTGCAGGGCTCAATAAATATACGGCCAATTAGGGCAAAACGTGATCCGTACATATTAAATATCCAGCCAATTGAGGCAAGACGTGAGCAGGAATTAGTAAATATCGGGACAGTTAAGGCAAGACATGAGCATGTCTAAGTAAATATCCGGCCAATTATGGAAAACCTGAGTCGGAATTACTTAATATCCGGCCAATTGAGGCATGGCACGAGCATGACTAAGTAAATATCCGGTCAATAAGGTCAAGATTTTAGAAAGACTTAGTAAATATCCTGCCAGTTGGGGCAAGGCACGAGCTTGATTTAGTAAATATTCGGCTAATTAAGGCAAGAGGTGAGTAGGACTTAGCCAATATCATACCATTTGAGGAAAAACACAAGCACGACTTAGTAAATATCCGGCCAATTAAGGCAAGACTTGAGCAGGACTTAGTAAATATCCGACCAATTAAGGGAAGACATGAGAAGGACCTAATAATATCCGCCCAATCAGGGCATGGCACGAGCATGACTTAGTAAATATCCAGCCAATAAGAGAAGACATGATCGGAACTTTATAATTTCCAGCCGATCAAGGCAAGTCGTTTGTAGGACTTAGTAATTATCCGGCCAATTCAAATAAGACACGAGCATGACTTAATAAATATCCGGCCAATTAAGGCAACACAAGAGCAGGACTTAGTAGATACCCGGCCAATTTTGGCAAGTCCTGAGCAGGACTTATTAAATATCCGGACAATAAAGGCAGGATGTGAGTAAGACTTAGTCAATATCCGGCCAATTAAGGCAAGGCACAAGCATGACTTAGTAAATATCCGGCCAATTAAGGCGACACATGACCAGAAATTAGTATATATCCGGCCAATTGAGGCAAGGCATGAGCAGGACTTATTAAATATGAGGCTATTTAATGCAAGAAGTAACTAGGACTTAGTGATCATCTCGCAAATTAAGGCCAAACCTGATCCGGACTTTGTAAATATCCGGCCAATGGAGGCAAGACCTGAGCAGGACCTATCAAATACCCTGCCAATTGAAGCAAGACGCGAGCATGACTTAGTAAATAATCGGCCAATTAAGGAAAGGCGTGAGACGGACTTAGTAAATATACCGCCAATTAAGGCAACCCATGGGCAGGACTTAGTTAATATCCGTACAATCAAGGCAAGACATGATCAGGACTGAATTAAGTATCCGGCCAATCAAGGCAAGACGTAAGTAAGACTTAATCAAAATCCGGCCAATTAGAGCAAGATATGAAAAGGACTTAGCAAATATCCGGCCAATTAATGCAAGACGTGAGCAGGACTTAGTATATGTCCGGATAATTAAGGCAAGACTTGAGTGGTACTTACTCAATATCCGGAAATTAAGGCAAGACATGTGCAGGACTTATTCAATATCCGGCAAATTGAGGCAAGACACGAGTATGACATAATAAATATCCGGCCATTTAAGGCAAGACCTGAGTCGACCTGAGTAAATATCAAGCTAATTAAGGCAAGACATCAGCAGGACGTAGTAAATACCCCGCCAATTGAGGTAACGCATGAACAGGACTTAGTGAATGTGTGTCCAATTAAGGCAAGATATGAGCAGGACTTAGTCAATATTCGGCCAATTAAGGCGAGGCATGAGCTGGACTTAGTCAGTATCTGGCCAATTGAGGCCAGTCGTGAGCAGAATTTAGCCAATACTCTGCCATTTAAGGCAGGACAAGAGTAGGACTTAGTCAATATCCGGCCAATTAAGGCAAAACAATAATAGGACCTAATAAATATCCAGCCAACTGAGACAAGACATTAGCAGGACTTAGTATATATCTGTCAAATTGTCGGGCAATGCTTAGTAAATACCCGGCTAATTACGGTAAGACCTGATTCGGACTAAGTAAATATCCGGCTAATTAAGGCAAGACATGAGCAGGACTTAGTAAATATCCGGCCAATGGAGGCAGGATATTAACAGGGCTTAGTAAATATGTGACCAATTAAGGCAAGGCCTGAGTCTTACTAAGTAAATATCGGACCAATTAAGGCAAGGCATGAGCAGGACTCAGTAAATATAAAGGTGAATTGAGGCAAGGCGTGAGCATGACTTAGTCAATATCCGGGCAATTAAGGCAAG
The DNA here is from genome assembly GCF_010883055.1 of Belonocnema kinseyi. NCBI lineage: Eukaryota > Metazoa > Arthropoda > Insecta > Hymenoptera > Cynipidae > Belonocnema > Belonocnema kinseyi. The sequence goes on along the minus strand of NC_046659.1, from coordinate 30,889,591 downwards.
ATGCCAACATGTCTTAGTAAATATCTGAAAAATTAAGACAATAACTGAGACGGACTTAGTGAATATCCGTCCAATTAAGGCAAGACCTGAATCACACTTAGTAAGTATTTGGCTGATTCAAGCAAGGCATAAGCAGGCCTTAGTCAATATCCGGCCAATCAAGGCAAGACAAGAGTAGGACTTAGTCAATATCCCGCCAATTAAGGCAAGACATGATCAGGACTTAGTATATGACCGACGAAATGAGGCAAGACATTAGCCAGACTTAATAATTATCCGACCAATGAAGACAAGATGTGGGTAGGACTTATTCAATGTCCGGCCAATAAAGGCAAGACTAGAGTAGGACTTAATCAATATCCGGCCAATATAGGCAAGACGTTGGCAGGAGTTACTCAATATCAGGCCTATTAGGGCAAGATATGAGCAGGACTTTGTAAATAACCGGCCAATTAAGGCAAGACATAAGCGGGACTTAGTGAATATCCAGTAAATCAAAGCAAAATACAAACATGACTTAGTTAATACCCGGCTAATTAAGGCAAGACATAAGCAGTACTTAGTAAATATGCAGCCAATTAAGGAAAGACGTGAGTAGGACTTAGACAGCATCCAGCCAATTTAGGCAAGACAAGAGTAGGACTTTGCCAATATCTGGCTAATAAAGCAAGACGTGAGCAGGACTTAGTCAATATCCGGCTAATTAAGGCGAGACATGGACAGCACTTAGTCAATATTTTGCCAATTAGTGCAAAATATGAGCAAAACTTTGAGAATAACCGGCCAATTTAGGCAAGACATAAGCAGGACTTAGTAAATATGCGGCTAATTAAGGCAAGACCTGGACAGGGCTTAGTCTATATCTGGCCAATTAGAGCAAGATATGAGCAGGACTTAGTAAATATAAGGCCAATTAAGGATAGACATGAGCAGGACTTAGTAAATATGCGGCCAATTAAGGCAAGACGTAAGTAGGACTTAGTCAATATCCAGCCAATCAAGGCAAGCCCTGAGCAAGACTTATTAAATATCCGGCCAATCAAGGCAAGACGTGAGTAGGACTTGTTAAATATCCAGCCAATTAAGTCGAGACACGAGCAGAACATAGTTAATATCCATCCACTTCAAGAAAGACGTGAGTAGGACTTAATCAATATCCGGACAATTAAGGCAAGACTTGAGCAGGACTTATTGAATGTCAAGCCAATCAAGGCAAGACGTGAGTAGGACTTAGTCAATATCCGGCAAAATGAGGCGAGGACTGAGTCGAACTCAGTCAATATCCGGCCAATTGAGGCAAGTCATGGGCAGGACTTAGTCAATATTTGGCCAATTAAGGCAAGATGTAAGTAGGATGCATTAAAAGTTCCGCCAATTAAGGCAAAACCCGAGCATGACTTAGTAAATATCCGGTCAATTGAGGCAAGGTACGAGCAGGACATAGTATATATCCGACCAATTAAGGCAAGATGTGAGTAGGACTTTTTCAATATGTGGCCAATTAAGGCAAGACATGGGCAGGACTTAGTCAATATCTGGCCAATTAGGGCAAGATATGAGCAGGACTCAATAAATATCTGGCCAATTAAGGCAAGACGTGAGCATGAGTGACTGAATATCCAGGCAGTTATGGCAAGACATGCACAGGTCTGAGTAAATATCCGCCCAATTAAATCAAGACCTGAGTAGGACTTAGTCAACATCTGTCCAATTAAGGCAAGATATGAGCAGGACTTAGTCGATATCCCGCGAATAAAGGCAAGACGTGAGTAGGACTTAGTCAATATCCGGACAATTAAGTTAAGACATAAGGATATCCGGGAAATTATTGAAAGATATGTGTAGGACTTAGTCAGTATCCGGCCAATTAAGGCAAGACATTATCAGGGCTTAGTCAATACCTGGCCAATTAGTACAAGATATGAGCAGGACTTTTTAAATAACCATCCATTGAAGGCAAGAGGTGAGTAAGACTTAGCAAATATCCGGCCAATTAAGGCAAGACATAAGCAGGACTTAGTGAATATGCGGCCAATTAATGCAAGACGTGAGTAGGACTTCGTCAATATCCAGCGAATTAAGGCAAGAAAAGAGTAGGTCTCAGTCAATATCTGGCTAATTAAGGCAAGACGTGGACAGGACTTAGTCAATATCTGGCCAATTGGAGCAAGATGTGAGTTGGACTTAGTCAATATCCGTCCAATTAATGCAAGACAATAGCAGAACTTAGTAAAGTTCCAGCCAATTGAAGCAAAACATGAGCAGGACTTAGTAAATATCCGACCAATTAGGGCAAGACATAGGCAGGATTTAGTCAATATCCGGCCAATTAAGGAAAGACCTGAGCAGGGCTTAGTAAATATCTGGCCAATCGATGCAAGACATGAGCTGTACTTATTAAATGACTGTCCAATTAAGGCAAGACGTGAGTAGAACTTAGTCAGTATCCGGCCAATTAAGGCAAGACATGGGCAGGGCTTAGTCTATATCTGGCCGATTCGGGCAAGATATGAGCATGACTTAGTAAATATCCTGTTAATTGATGCAAGACATGAGTACGGCTTAGTAAATTTCCGACTAATTAAGGCAAGATGTGAGTAGGACTTCTTTAATATCCGGCTAATTAAGGCAAGACAAGAGTAGGACTTAGTCAATATCCGGCCAATTAAGGCAAGAAATGAGCAGGGCTTAGTAAATATCCGGCCAATTGAGGCAAGACTTTAGCAGGACTTAGTAAATTTACGGCCAATTAAAGCAAGATGTGAGTAGGACTTATTCAATATCCGGACAATTGAGGCAAGGTACGAGCATGGCTTAGTCAATATCCGGCCAATAAAGGCAAGACGTGAGTAGAACTTAGTCAATATCCAGCCAATTAAGACAAGACGTGAACAGGACTTAGTCAATCTCCGACCAATTAAGGCAAGACATGAGCAGGACTTAGTCAATATCCGGCCAATTGAGGCAAGACATGAGCAAGACTTAGTCAATATCCGGTTAATTGAGGCAAGGCATGGGCATGACTTCTTCAATATCCTGCCAATTAAGGCAAGTCTGACATGTGCAGGTCTTAGTAAATACCTCGCTATTGAATACAAAACATATTTGACTTTTTTGTTATGCAATTTAAATAGCCAAAGCCTTACCACAAAGTCGACAATGATATATTTGCAGTCGTGCGGTCAAGGATGCTTCAATGTGTCGGATGTGGAAACAATTTTGTTAAATTACATTTTATGGAATCCAGCTATCATGTGTAGTTTCTTTGCAATAAATTTCCAACCATAGGCTCAAATCCTGGCACGAAACTAGAACACCCTCTTACATGTTTTAAATTGTTCGAATTTAAAAATTAAGCATCGTACTGCAAATTCACGCTTTCAGTCCAGTTTCAGAGGTTGCCTCGCACTTATCTTGTGACAAAATGGGGGTCGCCTGAACACTTTCCAATTGAAATATATAAGTTTACGCTATATAATCGATTAGAAAGGCCGATACAAAATTATGAAAAATTCATTTGAATTTTTTTTAATACATTTGGATATATATTCCTGTGCAGTATGGAGCTATGGGTAATATGGCAAACGGAGTAATTTTACACGTGGAATAATGTGCAACACGTGTATGTGTGGCAAATTGTGATGCGCAGAATAAGGTCCAAGCTTTTGACAAGGTTAGTATATTTCGTACAATATTCCGTAATAATATAATACGTTTCTGAAACAGAAAAAAATGGATATGGTTATTCAGATTGGGATTTCGTAATTTTAGTCGAGCAATCAGAATTTCAGTAGACAGTTAGGAAATACACAAGAGTTATATCTATTTTTTAATGAATTGTTTCTTACTTTGAATACGCCTTAAACGTGAAGGTATTTTTATGACTTACTTTTTCAAATATTATATTCAATAAACAATAATTTAAGAATAAAATTGAAATATGACATAGGGGGCAATATGGCACACTGGGTACTATGGCACACAGGCTAATGTGAATTTCTGAAATAGCGGCAACACACAGTGGACAGTTGTATTAAACTGTGTCTCAAAATCGAAAACATTCAGATAAGATTTACCTGCAGGGATACTTTCTATTTTAATTCAAGAAGAATCTTTTTCAAATGCAGAAAAACTATACAGAAAACGTAAAAGAAATAGCTTACCTCGTAAACGTATGTTTAAGTTTGTATTGTCGGACACTTGAATCTTAGATTTAATGTCTTAGATTTAATGTTTGACACGTGAATTTTTATAAATTTGTACATTACAACTGCGAGTTTTGTTATGGCTGATTCCAAACTTCAAATTTCAAGATACAAGACGGTGGATCCAATATTGCGGATAAAAAGTTAAAAGAAAAAAACAATTTGACTAAAAATTGTTTTTTGACTGTTTTTCAAGACGCTTATTTTAAATCCGGAGCAAAATTTAGAAATTCAAAATAACGATAATTTGGTATGTACAGGAATGCCCCCTTTAATAGACAACAACTCTTACATAAATTCTGACGTCAGAATCGTAATCAGCGACCCTAAACACTCCCATAAAATGAGTTTCGTGTTAATCATAACAAATGCTTGTGAATTTAAACTAAAATTTTCGCCATTTTGAATTTCTCAATTTGTATATCAAAATCATATTCATCTATCCCAAAGACCTATGAGTAACTACTGATGACAGGAATTAATCCATGAGCAGCGGAGTAATGAAAAGGGGGTTCTAGATTTTTTAGAACGAACTAGAATCCCAGTATTGTTTATTTAAAAAAGCATGTTCGTTCTGAAACACTGTGCTACCCAAATCGCCGATTAATCTATCTAGCGATCACCCCAGGCGAAGAGTTTGACAAAATCATTACATATTAAGCTCTCTACTCGGTCCCATTATTAACCAAGGTCTTTTGTTTCAACATAATTCACTCAAGTACCACTCTTACTCATGCATTTCTTATAAACTATTTGTCGCCACACTTTTCTGTCCTGGCGTACCTTTTTAGCTTCCTCACGATCAGTCTTTTTTGTTTTGACCAAATTTAATTTAGATGTGAATAACATAAAAATTGACACCTAATTGTCTGTGTTGATATTAATAATATTAAGGTATTATATTAGATGGGAATATGCAAGCTGCCATTCTGGTTCCCCGCCAAATTCGAAATCGCTAAATTGATATCGAATTATATAAATACACTTACATGATATAGATTATTTATTTTTGAATTATACTGAAGCTTTGTTCTCAAAACATAAATTATAAATAAAATGACGTGATATAATATATGAAATATTTAAATTCGACTATATGATTTTGTAACCCACACATTTGACAAAAAGTAGCTCTTGCAAAAATTATGTTTGCAAACGAAATTTTACTCAGTTTATAAATAGGCGTGCGCTAAAATTATAATCATATGATTTTTTTAAATAAATATTAGCCAAATATAAAATAATGATAGACTATAAGTCAAATATTAATACAATACATTTTCAAGAGTTTATTATGATAGCTATTTATATTTCACATCATACGTCCTTTTTATTTGCGTGGGTTAATGTGCGTCGTTCTGTAGAAAAACGGGTTCCTAAACTTACTTTCTTCTGGATCTCATTTCGCTTTAATATATCAAAAAAATGCTCATAGGCAATTTAATTACATGTAAACACAATCTTCAGATCAGATATTGTGATAGCTATAAATATCAGTAATAACTTCACATAATCTTGAATTTAAATTCGGTTTTCATTTGTCGCGTATGCAATTTATGATACACATTGACAGTCTTTCTCTTCGCCTTAGTAGAAAACGTTAAAGTTTAAATCCATCCTCGCTTCTATTCTTACAAAACGGAGTACTGCATCAGACCATTTTTTATTATATTCGAAAGTTAATTTCATTTCAACTATACGACATGCTTCTCGCACTGTTTCTCGCGAACTGTCCAGGAACCAGAATATCGTTTGCATATTCCTGTCTAATATAGTACCCTATGAATATGAATACTCCGTTTACACACTTGTTTTTCTTATTTTTCGTTTAGACACAAGGGACTTTGAAGTCCTATTCAGTTTTTGAACTGTTTCTGGCTTTCAAAAATCAAGTAAAATTCAGGGTTATGTTTTGGGGTGTCTAATATACGATCCGATTGTTTTTAGTATCACTCGTTACAAACTTTTCAAAATAAAATTTAAAATTTGGTAAAAATATAGAAAAAAATATATACTTGTTAAAAAATGCATCATTTTGCAACAAATTAATTCTAAAAAAATCGTTGCAGTGTTTGAAAGCTTAAACAATGACCTTCAAGAAAAATATAGACCCATTGGTGACGGCTTCAAAAAGTTGAATTATTTGAAGACCTGAAAAATGAGAATATTTTACAGTGATTCATGCAGGCAATTCCATAGAGAAAATAGGTTATTGAAAGCTAAACCATATTCATTGTACAAAAATAGACAAGAATTACATAAAAACTTTATATTGCTCATATAAATTAATTATTTTGTTGAAAAAGCAACTATTTTGTAAAAAAAAAGTCCTTTTTTCTATCAAAAGTTCAACTACTTTGTTAAAATTTTTATTTTTTTTTTTATTTGAAGGTTCATCTCTTTCGTTGAAAATACATTTTTGAAACTGACAATTAAACTATACGATTTTTGGTTAAAAAGTCATGTATTTTGTTAAAAATTCGTCTTTTTTTGTAGAAATGAAATTTTTTATGGAAAATTTATACTTTTTGATTAAATATTACATTTTTAATTATGGTTGAAAATTTAACTATTTGGTTGAAAGTTTAATTATTTGATTGAAAACTCATATTTTTCGCCTGAAAAATTCAAGTTTTTGTATATAATTCGTCTTTTTGACTTTAAAATTAAATAATTTCATTGAAAATTCATGTATTTTGTTTAAAATTTGTCTTTTTCGTAGATCATTAATTTTCTCGGTCGAAAATTCATCTGATTCGTTGACAATTTAACAACTATGTTGAAAATTAATTTTTTCTGTTAAAAATTATTTATCTTTACCTGAAAATGTAACTATTATAGGATTAATTAAAAATTACTCGTATATATTGGCTAAGTTGGAAAATAATTTTTTTTTAGAACATTAATCTTCTTGGTCAAAAATTCACCTTTTCCCTTGAAAATTTAACAATGTTGTTGAAAATTAGTTGTTTTTTTTCTTGTTTAATTCAATTTTTTATCACAGTTTTTATCTGGAAATTGAACTATTCCATTTTTGGTTGAAACTTTATCCTGTACATTGTATTAGTTAATACATCAATTATTTCACAGAAAACTAATTTATTTGTTTTCGATTATGATTTTTTTAATTGAAAGAATTTTTAAATAAATTTTTTATTTTTAAATTTAATTTATGGTATTAAAAATGGAAAAATAATTGATTGTACAACATTATTCTGAATCCGTTCAAAATTAAAGAATTAATAGATATTAGCTTATAAAATTATTTTCAATTATGACTTCAAATATTATTTCAGTCTAAAAAAAATTATTTTTAACCCATTCAATTTGAAAATTTTTAATTAAAAAAAGAAAATTTCGTTAATTATCAACAATATTTGACCATTCATTTAAAACAATCCATTATAAACAACTGTTAAAAACTATAAAAATTTTAACAGAATGGTTCGAAATAGAAAGCCTTGAACCAGCAAGTTTGTAATGAGCTAAATTTTAAATTTAAACGCTATAAATTCATTTAAAAAAAGATTCAAAATTAATTTAAAACTTGAAATTATTTCAAATAATTTGAAACACGATGTGGATTTTTGCAGATTTAAACAAAAAATTAAGCTTTTTAAGAACTGTAAAATATTTCAAAAGAATAACAAAAATGGTTGTGATTGCTAAGAAAATTGAAAATGATTTTTTATTTTGAAAAATTAATTTTAAGTGAGTATTTGAAAAGATTTTAGAAAATTAAAAAAAAAAGAATCAGGACGATTTTAAGGCAATTTTTTTATTTTGCTGACAATTAATCTATACTATTTTTGGTTTAAAAAATCACGTATTTTGTTTTAAATTCGTCTTTCTTTGTAGAAATTAAATTGTTTTATGGGAAATTTATACTTTTTGGTTAAAAATTAAATTTTTCGATTGAAATATCAACTGTATATATTTTTTGTTGCAAAGTCGTTTTGTTGTAAATGCAACTATATTGTTAAGAATTAAAATCATAATTTTTGGGTGGAAGGTTCGATTATTCATTTAAGGTTGAACTACTTAGTAAAAAAATTAATTTCTTCTTATTAGCGATTCTTAATTATAGTTGAAAATTCAACTATTTGCCTTTAAATTGGGTTTAAAGTTCAGCTTTTTTATAGATAATACTCTTTTTGACTTTAAAATTAAATAATTTCGTTGAAAGTTCATGTATTTTTTTGGAAAATGACCTTGTTTGGTAGAAATGTAATCTTTTTGGTTGAAAATGTATCATTTAAGAACTTTGCTAAAAATTGATTTTTTCGGTTAAAAATTATATATTTTAATCTGAGAATGTAACTATTCTAGAATTGATTACAATTTAATCATTTTTATCCGGAAACTGAACTGTTCCATTTTTGGTTGAAACTTTACCCTGTACATTGTATTAGTTAAAACACCAATTATTTGATAGAAAATTAATTCATTTTGTTAAAAAGTAAACTTTTGAGTTGAAAATGGATATATTTTCTTATTAGATTTTTTTCCTAAAATTAAAAAAACTGCCAAATAAAAAAATTGCCTTAAAATCGTCCTGATTATTTTTTTTTTTTTTAATTTTTCTTAAATCTTTTCTAATACTCACTTAAAATTAATTTTTTTAAATAAAAAATCATTTTCAATTTTCTTAGCAATCACAACAATTTTTTCTATTCTTTTTAAATATTTTACAATTTTCAAAAAGCTTAATTTTTTTTTTAATCTGCAAAAATCTACATCGTGTTTCAAATTATTTGAAATACTTTCAAAGTTTAAATTAATTTTGTCCCTTTTTTTAAATTAAAATTACATCGTTCAAACTTAATATATAGCTCATTACAAATATAACAATTTAAGGGTTTCTATTTCGAACCATTTTTAATACCTTAAATTAAATTTTAAAAAACCTTTTGATTTAAAATTCTTTCAATTAAAAAAAAATCATAATCGAAAACAAATAAAATTAATTTTCTACCAAATAATTGATGTTTTAACAAATACAATGTACAGGATAAAGTTTCAACCAAAATTAGAATAGTTCAATTTCCAGATAAAAACTGTCATAAGAAATTAAATTAAACAAGAAAAAAACAACTAATTTTCAAAAAAATTGTTAAATTTTCAAGGGAAAAGGTGAATTTTTGACCAAGAAGATTAATGTTCTAAAAAAAAATTATTTTCCAACTTAGCCAATATATACGAGTAATTTTTAATTAATCCTATAATAGTTACATTTTCAGGTAAAGATAAATAATTTTTAACAGAAAAAATTAATTTTCAACATAGTTGTTAAATTGTCAACCAATCACATGAATTTTCAACCAAGAAAATTAATGATCTACAAAAAAAGACAAATTTCAAACAAAATACATGAATTTTCAACAAAATTATTTCATTTTAAAGTCAAAAAGACGAATTGTCTACAAAAAGTTAAATTTTTTGAGCGAAAAATATGAGTTTTCAATCAAAGAGTTAAACTTCAACCAAATAGTTAGATTTTCAACCATAATTAAAAAACCTTGTTGAAAAAAAACTTTTTTTTTTACAAAGTAGTTTAACATTTAGTGAAATAATCGACTTTTAAAGCCAAGAAGATGTACAGTTGATATTTCAACCAAACAATTGCATTTTTGACCAAAAATTATACATTTTTAACCAAAAACATTAAATTTCTAGCAAACAATTGCATTTTTGACCAAAAATTATACATTTTTAACCAAAATCATTAAATTTCTACCAAACAAGGTCAATTTCCAACAAAATACATGAAATTTCAACGAAATTATTAAATTTTGAATTCAAAAAGAGTATTATCTACAAAAAAAACTGAATTTTTAACACAATTTAAAGGCAAATAGTTGAATTTTCAACTATAATTATGAATCCTTAATAATAAAATATTAATTTTTTTGCTAACTAGTTCAACTTTAATTGAATAATCGAATTTTCCAGCCAAACATTATGATTTTAATTTTTAACAATACAGTTGCATTTACAACAAAACGACTTTGCAGCCAACAAATATTTACAAATATTTAATTTCTAAAAAGAAAGAAGAATTTTTAACAAAATACATGACTTTTTAACCAAAAATGGTATAGTTTAATTGTCAGTTTCAAAAATGTACTTTCAACGAAAGAGATGAACCTTCAAATAAAAAAAAAATAAAAATTTTAACAAAGTAGTTGAACTTTTGATAGAAAAGAGGACTTTTTTTACAAAATAGTTACTTTTTCAACAAAATAATTAATTTTTCAATCGAATAATTGAGTTTTTATCCAAAAGAAATGAATTCCAAAACCGCCAATTTCTATGATTGCTTTCAAATGCGGTTCAAGGTATAAATAAGACTATTATAATATAACATAATTATAACATTATCATTAATAATATATCTATGTATTTATATCTATAATAGTATTGATATTTAGTTAATTTATATTTTATACTTAAAATAACGTAACCTCAAAATATACGCATATAAACCGCCGAAGTGTTCTGACCGGCATTCGTGCACCTTCGAGTTTTCAAATTCGGAAGAGGAGAAATGGGTTTCGCGCGCAACCCGGTCATTTACATCGCCTCCTGCAATATTCACACGGACATAGACCTGTGATAGTATTGAACCACGTCTCGTTTCAGATCTGGGATCACTGTGTGTGACTACTATCGGCGAGAAAATTCGAGTCCTCTGGCTTTAACGTTGAATAAGTATGTAAAGAAAAAATGGTAGGTTAATGGAAGAGGTATCATTTTAAAGGTGCAAATTTTGTACGTTAATGAGCCGAAAAGTAATATTCCAAAAAATTATTTGTAGCTTACAGATCTTAAAATACGATGAAAAGTGAGGAAATTTGATAGCTTTTAAAAACAATGAACTTTGAAGCATAGTTTTTTATAGAAAAAGTAACAGAAAAATCTGAAAAAATTCATGGTTGTACATTACACATTTCTGAACAGATTGTCGTAGAAAAATTTCCAAAATATAAATAATTGTTCGTTTTTTGTGAATAAATATGCGAGCGCACTATCATCAGTTCTAATGAAGATAATGAAGTGATTTAAATTGTAGGCAAAATATAAATAATTGTTCGTTATTTGTGAATAAATATGTGAGCGGACTATCGTCAGTCCCAATGAAGATAATGAAGTGATTTAAATTATAGGTAGTTAGTTGAACTATCTGTAATAATTTACAATTTGAAGGAAGTATGCGCTTCTTGTTGTCTTCGTACAAATTGCGATATTTGAAGTCAGTTTTTTATATGGGAAAGCAAGTGCGAGAGCCCAGCGTGGTGCCGTTTTTTCAGGGGAGCGGCCTTGGTTTTCCCCAACACAGGGAAAGGGTTTGAAGGCCAGAGTGAGGCTCGGTGGCACAAGTTGGGTAGGTCGGGCGGAGGAAAACCGAGGCCGATCCCATGAAAAAACGGTACCACGCTGGGCTCTCGCACTTGCTTTCCTATATAAAAAACTGACTTCAAATGTCGCAATTTGTACGAAGACAACAAGAAGCACGTACTTCCTTCAAACTGTAAATTATTACAGATAGTTCAACTAACTACCTACAATTTAAATCACTTCATTATCTTCATTAGGACTGAAGATAGTCCGCTCACATATTTATTTACAAATAACGAACAATTATTTATATTTTGTAAATTTTTCGACAGCAATCTGTTCAGAAATGTGTAATGTGCCACCATGAATTTTTTCAGATTTTCCCTATTATTTTTTTTATAAAAAACTATGCTTCAAATTTCACTTCTTTCAAAAGCTATCAAATTTCCTTACTTTTCATCAGATTTCAGATCTGTAAGCTACAAATAATTTTTTGTAATATTACTTTTCCGCTCATTAACGTACAACATTTGCACGTTTAAAATGAGACCTTTTTCATTAGTCTACCATTTTTTCTTCACATACTTATTCAACGTCAAAGCCAGAGGACTCGAATTTTCTCGCCGAGATAGTAGGATGAAATGCGCAAACTGAAATTCGCTGGCGTGCGCGCGCTCCCTACCGATAGAAATCTCGGAGTGGTAATATAATGTTACTTTCGTATTCGTCAAGAACCGGGCGGACCGAGTTATTTACAGTAGTTGGCCGTCGCTAACCCGACTATCCTTTTTTAAATTTTTCTTCAAATTATTAACACTTTGTTTTTAATTTATGAATTTTCTCATCATACTTATTTATAATTATAACTTATATACTAATATAGAATTTTTTAATTAAATTAAAAAATGTTGTCGTTTTTTGGCGTATCTCATCCCATTTACGAGAAATGTCGTGTTAATTCCAATTTTTAGCATTTATAAAAAAAAGTTAGTTATTTGCAATCATCGAAACCCGTAGATTCTTAATTATTATGTTTTAGACTGTTAACTATGAAATTTAAAAAAATCTATTTCTAAATTTTAGTCCGAAGCCTATCTGCTTGTTATTTATGATCGTATTTTTATTTCAATTTCGGAAAGGACACTTTAAAGCCTTTCAAACATTTAAACGAGCTACCTGGACCTTTAAATATATCTACCTGAGTGACTGCGGAGAATTTCTCAGAACTTCTTAGAGCCTTGAAAATCTTTAGCATATACTCTAAGATTTCTATCGGTAGGGCAGTCCTCAAAAGTACTTCATTAAAGAAATTTGATTATTTTAATTTAGCAGAATTTCCTTATTCAAATCGTAATGTATCCTGTGTATTATAATTTTTCACGTAATCCTATTAAGGGACTTATCATTGTCCTAAAAAAACCACTTTACCAATTTTAGGGTTGTGATATTTGATATTTCACACATGATATCTCCGTGTAATTTACAAATTTATGATCAAACAGTTTTTTCACTTTTAGAACAGTTTCAAGCTTACTCTAGAGGATGTTTTTGGTTTCGTTCACATTTTCACAATGAAACTTAGAGAAATCTCATAGCCGAAATATTTCGAAATTGAACTTAAAAAAATAAATCTTAAAAATTAAGTGTCAATCAGTTTTTATAATATTTTAGAGCATTAAAGCATTTAAGTCTTGTGAGAGAAAAATATAGAAATACTTTGAATTTGGGTTGATTTCGAATAATGATAATCTTATACAAGACGCTTTAAAGCTGTCCTAGGAACACCCTTACGACATTTTTTTCTGGATATCCTTTCAAGACATCCTTAAGACGACGAAATTCCAGACATAGGACCTTTAAAGATATCCTCAAGCCGTTCTGATAACATCTTTAAGATATACTTTATAGGGCTAGATTAGAACGTCTTTATCACGACCTCATAACGTCTTTTTGTAAAAGCCTAAAGCCGTCCACAAAAATATGTCTTTAAGATGACTTTAAGCCAAGTGTGCCCACTACCCAGCAAACATGGTTACAAAACAAATTTGTAACTGTTCCAGAACACAAAAGAACGTGTTCTAGAATAAGTAAGTAACAAGTTACGAACATGCGAGTAACTATATCATCCCCCATACACTAGAACAAATCTGTAACAGTTCTAAAATGCTGTGACAACCGATCTGTAACTCTTCTAGAACTTCGATATAACATTGTTATAACATAGTTCTAAAATAAACTTGAAACAAATATTATAGAGCGTCTGTGATCAGTTTGTCCTAGAGCAATCCCATAGCCACTGTTACAGAACAATGCTGTCACATAGTTCGAGAACAATTCTGTCACAATTTCGTTACAGTGTTCTAGAACACTGTTAACTTTTTGTCCTAGAACACAGAAACGTGTTTGCTGAATGGGGTGTTTAACTTTCAGCCAAGTTTCAAAAAGAGAATTTTACAAGAAAAAAGTCGATTTTTTAATAAAGTATCGGGATTTTCAACAATATAATTGAATTTTTATTTAATGAAGACAAATTACACAGGCTCACAAACAAAAATTTTCTGCACGATACAAGCGACTAGGCGACTCTTATGGATTTTTGAGCCGCTGAATCCGAATATGGCCTCAGAATTTCTCCTACATGTCTGAGTTTCCCCCTAGATGCAACAAGTAGGGAAAAGTTTAGGGATTTCTGGTCACACAGGCCATACAAAAACTTTGTCTGCACGAGACAAGTGACTAGGCTATCTCTATTGGATTTTGAGCTGCTGAATCCAAATCTGACTTTAGAATTTATCTTACGCGTGTCAGTTTCCCCCTAGATAAAGAAAATAAGGAAAACCCTAGAGACAACTTACACGTTATTTTTATAATACCAGTATACGCGAAAATAGGCACATCGATATTATATTCTTAGGTGCAAATACTTTTAGAAACCTAATTTGTACACAGAAATTCTTCAATGTGCCTTCTATTTCCCCTAACTTGGGTAATTCTAGAGAAATTGAAGGGCTTTATCAGGTTATATAGATTTATACGGGGAAAAATAACAAAAACCTAATATCCTTTACAGTTTTGCGTGCAAAATCAGTCACTTGCCCCGTGCAGACTTTTTTTTGTGGGCCTGTATGACCAGAAATTCCCTAGGCTTTTCCCTAAATTTAGCATCTAGAGACAAATTGGAACAAGCCCAAAAAATGTGGGGTTCATATTTACATTTAGCATGCAAACCTGCAAAGTATAGGGCATTTTTGTTATTTTTTCTCCGTAAAAATGTATAAAATATGAGAAAGACCTTCAATTTCCCTAGAATTACCCAAGAAAGAGGAAACGAAAGGCACACTATAGAATTTCTCTGTACAAATTAAGTCTCTATAAATCGCGGCAATTAAGAATATAACATCCATCTCTATTTTCGCATATACCCAGATAACAATTCGTGCGCGAATATTACGCGCACGTCGATGCGCGCTTAACAAGCATGCCAAAAGTCATCATGTTCGCCCACATTTTGTGATTGTAACTGAAGAGCGTGCACAAGGTGTGGCACAATGCGAGCATGTTTACAATAGACCTTTTCATTTATGAAAACGACATTACGCAAGCGCGAAAAATATATAACACTTCCGTGTAAGTTGCGGTCAATTTTTCACTGAAACGTATGTGGTAATAGTACAGATTAACGAAAAAAACTATTTCGAACAATTAAAAGCTACAAAATTTCCCAAAAAAAAAATGTCTAATATACGAGGAGAAAATCCATTTAAAAGAAAAACGGTTGGTGCGCACAAGAAGTGCTTTTTTGGAAAGTGCAAAAGTCACAGTTTGTGCAAGTCCTTCTTGGAATGCTATTATTATTTTGTTAGATTTCCAAAACCCTGCTTAATATTTCTATAGGGTGACATTCCTGGGAGTTCATTTAAAATACATATTAAAAATTGCGCGAAATACAGTAAAAGTGATATGTGGGTGATGTTATGTACACGCAGAGACGAGTACTTTTCAAGCATGAAGGATGTAATTTATTAAATAATTTTTATTAATTAATTACATGTCATTAAATGTGATTTATTACATGATTATTATTGCACGAATTTTCAGAGAAAAATGTTCAAACTAAAAAAATCGTATTTGCATTTATTTCGGTAATTTGCAGTCTAGGTGAATTTCAAAATTGACAACCCACTTATAATGATAATATATCAATTGATTTTCAACTGCATTTCTTTAAAAATGCTTGATCAACCTTTTTATTTTAATTTTTTATTATTAAAATAATTTCACTTTTATGCAAAACACTATTTTTCTACTGTTGAAACCTTTCGACTATACGCAGTATAAACATAACCTGCATTCCACATACCGGTCAATAAGTTGCTGCTTTTTCCCTTTGTTACATTGTTTTCTGCATTTTAGCCACCTTTTCAACTGACAAATGGTATTTTTTTCACCTTTTTATACAATAATTCAGCACCCGGAACATCATTTTCATTCACTTTTACATTAAAATTAAGTACGATTGTGTACATTTTACTAAAAATATGTCCACAACTATTAAATGCCCACTAACTAAGTGTCATGGCGGCGCCTAAGCTTCCGCTCTTAAATGAAAAGCACTATCACCTTGTGACAAATTTTTCAGCGTATACATGCGCGCAACATGAGTAGCCAGTAGATACACAAAGTGTTTAATTTATAAATTAATAAAATTGATTATTTAATGCTTATAAAAGCTATAAATTGCCTTTTTAATAAGGGTGCCGTCCTGTAGGTGTAGCGCAACAAATTCACAAAGCAAAATATCATAGATGTGAAAGAGATAGAGAATCTATATTTTTTGTAATCCTGAAAGTGAAAGAGATAAATAGATTTGCCCGTCTCTTTCACTCTCGCTTTACGCCGCCATTTTCTGTGCACATGGGACTGTGCGGAACTAGCCGGCTAGCTACCGGCTAGCCCATTGACTTTTGCAACATTGCAACGCGTCAGTGTGTACCGGTTCTAGTTTTGTGAGAATCACGAAGTACTACAAGGATACCGCACGCCATATATAGCTTCCCTTAAGTGAAAATATAAAATTATAAATTGTCGTCTGCTATGGAGTATCGAGTGTGTTTCTAGGTTAGGTTTGGTTATGTCAATCGTCAGTTGGTGTCGCGAACGCAGTGATAATGCTTGTATAATTTATACAATTATATGAGTAATGTCATCAAAACAAGAGAAGGAATATAAAAACAATATAACGCAAGTATAGATGTTGAGGATTTTGCGTCTAATACCTCTCTCTTTCTGTGCCCCACTACCCGATTCACAACCCTTACAAAAACAACGCGACATTGTTGTATCACTTATTATATAGGTTCTTAGAACTGACACTTTGCACAAAAATTTTTGCCCACTAAACAAAAACAGTTTGCAATTGCACAACAGCATTAATAGGTTATATTTATACCGGTTCAAAATTTATATCACATGTTCTCGTAGTTCGTAGAATTTCGACAGGAAGCGCTATCATCTGGGAAGAAATTCAAATTTGAGGACAGACGATCGCGATGGTGGGCTTATTCCACCATCCCCGCTACAGGCGTGCTATTTTGTTAATAAATTCCGATACATTTATTTAATTCAACCTTTTTATTTACCTCCTTTAATATAAATGAATAATTTTACGATAGTAAATCCACGCGCACCGAGTGTTTGCTTCATTCACGCACGCGAGTGCCTCGCATGGCGAGCGTCGTATATGCGCCTACATGGATGGCGCATCTGAGTGCTGATCGGAACGCGCGTCGCGCGGATTAATCCGCGCACGTGCCTCCACAGTGAGCGCATCCTATGCACCAATTGTTATCTAGGTACTATTATCATCAAAATAACGTCCAGAATATTCCTAGGTTTTTGCCTATTTTCTGCATCTATGGGAAAATTGAGACGTGGCCAAATTTAAATGGAAACGGTAAGCACTCTGGGGAATTTTTGTGTATAAATTCGAACTTAAGGAGTCGCAACACATAAGAATATGACACCAGTACGCTTATTTTTCTGTATACTGGCATTAGAAAACTAATGTCCAGAATAGCCCTCGTTTTTCCCCTATTTTCTGCATCTTGAGGAAAACTGATACGTGTAGGAGAAAACTGAGACGTGTAGGACAAATTCTGAGGGCATATTCGGATTCAGCGGCTCATAATCCATAAGGCTAGCCTAGTCACTTGTCTCGTGCAGACAACTATTTTTTTGTGGGCCTGTTGTATCATCTAAATTGTTGAATTTTGAACTAGAATATTATGTACATTTTCAGCAAAAAATGGACAATTAGATTTTGAACCAAAACAATAAATTTTGAAATAGAATTATGAATCTTAGACTTGAATAGTTGAATTATAGATATATACCAAAAACATGAATTTTCAACTATAAAGAACAATTTGCTACAAAAAAAGGAATTTTTTACAGATTTCTCATAGTTTTAAATAAATAGTTAAATTTCTGGATAAAAAATATCTATTTCGAACCAAATACTTGAATTTTTATTTAAAAACAAAAAATACAATTTCGACTAAAAATATATGTAAGTTAAATTTTCTGGTAAAAATGTAACTATTACCAAACAAAAAAAACGGCTGCAATTGCAGAATAGGGGCGTCACCTATTTTTTAGCTGGAAAAATTGTTTTCTTTTTATGTCGACGAAAAAAAATTCTTTTCAACCAAAAAAGAAACAAATTGGCACTAAAATATTTAAATTTGCGGTAAAAAATTATTTTTCTTTCACAGAAAAAATAAGTTTTCAATCAAATAGCTCATTTTTCAACCAAGGAAATTAATTTTCATTAAGATAATAATTCTTCTATGTCAAAAATAAATTTTTACGTTTTATAATTTAATTTCAAGAATGAGATTAACTGACAAATAATTATTTTCTGCAAAAACACGTCGATTTTATTACCAAAAAAGTCACTTTCTTTTAATACGTGAATTTTCAATTAAAAAAGACAAACTTACATCCTTATTGTTAAATTGTTAATTAGAAACGATCAATTTTCCAACCAAATTGGGACGATTATATTGAAAATAGAAACAAATAACTTTTAACCAAACTGATGAATGTTTTCAACTGAAATTCTAAATCTTAAACTGGAATAGTTGAATTTTGCACCCCCCAAAAAAATGAATTTTCAACAAATGATATTAATTCTCTACAAAAAAAGCGATTTTTCCACAATTTACAATTTAAAAAAAAACAACTTCATTTTTAAATAAAGCATATCAATTTTCAACCAAATAGATGAATTTTCATCCAAAAGAGATAAAATTTCAACCAAAAATTGAATAGTTGAATTTTCCGTTAAAAAACTGATTCTTAACATAACAAAAACTGATTTTCAGAAAAATAATTAAATTTTCAACTAGAATGATTAAATTTCTGGCTGAAAACTTCATTTTCAACAATGTATTTATATTTTTAAAAAGAGATAAATTTTCAATTAAAATAAATCACACAACAAAATAAGTTTTTAACGAGTCTTCAGCTTTTAACTACATCTAGATGAATTTTCAAGAAAAAAAGGTAAATTCATAAAGAAAAATGCAAAAAAATACATTAAAATTCAAAAATAATTCCTTTTTGAAATCCTACTTCTACTCTAAAAACTACTTGAAACACTTTCTTTTTCGAAAATTAGGAACAAGGTTTTAAATTGTGGCGAATTTTGATTTGGAACGAAGATTTTTTAAACTCCTTTCTTCTAAATCACAGTCTTAATTCTTTAAAAAAATCCTGTTCGCTAAACGCAAAATATTTTTTTTAATTGCTGAAGTTCATTATAAACATCATTGAACACAACAGAGCAAAAAATTGAAAAATCAGTGAATTTTGACAAACAAATACTTCAATTACCTACTAAAAAATATCAGGTCATAATAAAAAATTAAATAGTAGAACTTTTAGTTGAAAAAATGAATTTTTTACAAATCAAATGGATTTTCAACAAAAGAGTTAACTTTTCAACCTAAAGGATAAATTTTCAACTAAAAATGATGAATCTTTAACTGCGATAGTTGAATTTTAAGCAAAATAGAAGAGTTTTTAACTGAAATAGTGAATTTTGACTGAAACAGTTGAATTTTTAACCACAACAAATTAATTATTATGAAAAAGATAAAATACTCACCAAAACTTAAATAATTAAATTTTAAATTTTAAAAATTAGTGATCAACCGAATAAATGGATTTTCCATAAGAACTATGAAATAATTAATTAAAACGATTAATTTTTAACTGGAATAATTGAACTTTTTACCAAAAGGATGAATTTCCAACTCAAAAGATACATTTCTATAATAACAAAATCAATTTTCAACTAAAAAAAAAACACATTTTTAAACAAAAATTGAAATAAATCAATTTTAAAACAAAAATTAAATGTTCAACATAAGAAATGAATTTTTATTTAAAATGAAAAATTACTTTTTAACCAAAGACTTTAACTTTCAACCAAGTTTCAAAAAGTTAATTTTACAAGAAAAGAATTCGATTTTTTAACAAATTGTTGAATTTTGAGTTCGCAAATAGTAGCCGACAAGATTATTGATTGCCGGCTACTTTTCGCGGAGAGAAAAATACGAAATAAAGCAAATTACGTATACAGACATGTAAACACCTTAAAATATAATTTTCAAGATCAAAACTGATCAAAATCGTGTTAGTAAAAAGAAAATTCGAAATAATCGATACTCAAAATAAGTTAGGGTTCTGTTCATATTCTAGGAGTGATATGAAAAACGAGTGGGACTGTTGGATAGGTGTGAGGGTTTGAATGATGGTGGGTGTCACCGAATGCTAATACTAACACTCCAAAAAGTTGTATGAGAAAATCCATAACAAAGGTTGTTTATAACAAATAAGTACCAAGAAAAACTTACAATAACGGTAAAAATAAATTATTATAAAATAAATAATTCTCAAATCCGAGAGTCTAGGTAAACAATCTATTATTCGATTAAATTACAAGAATTATGTACAATAAAATATATAAGACATTATTTGTGACTAATCACAGGAATTAATTCTACCCTCGCCACAAAAAAGGTTGACAAGAGTTAGGGGCCAACATTATTCATGTGACCAATCACAGCGATGTCTTCCCACCCCCATGAGGCGTTGGAAAAGAGTTAGCGGCGCGAACTTAAATTATTTCTTTAAACAGTCGCAAGGGAACCTTCCCGTCCCCACAGGGCGATGGAAAAGGGGTAGGGGTGCGACCTTACATTATTTCTGTGACTAGTCACAGGGATGCCTTCCCGCCCACACGAGGCGTTGGAAAAGGGGTACGAGTGCGACCTTAAATTATTTCTGTGACCACTTACAAGGGTGTCTTCCCATCCCCACGAGACATTGAAAAAAAGTTAGGGGCGCAAGCTTAAATTATTTCTTTGACCAGTCACAAGGGTGCCTTCCCACCCCACGTAGCATTGGAAAAGGGGTAGGGGTGCGACCTTAAATTATTTCTGTGACCAGTCACAAGGGTGCCTTTCCGTCCCTACAAGGCGTTGGAAAAGGGGTACGGGTGCGACCTTACATTATTTCTGTGACCAGTCACAGGGATGCCTTCTCGCCCAACGTAGCATTGGAAAAGGGACAGGGGTGCGACCATAAATTATTTCTGTGATCAGTTTCAAGGGTGTCTGCCCGCCCCCATGAGGCATTGGAAAAGAGTTAGGGGCGCGAACTTAAATTATTTCTTTGACCAGTCACAAGGGTGCCTTCCTGTCCCCACGAGGCGTTGGAAAAGGGATAGGGGTGCGACCTTAAATTATTTCTGTGACGAGTCACAAGGGTGCCTTCCCGCCCCCACAAGGCGTTGGAAAAGGGGTACAGGTGCAAACTTACATTATTTCTGTGACTAGTCACAGGGGTGCCTTCCCTATCAAAATAACTCCTCAATTACATGACCTTACTCTAAAATACGTAAAAGTCCCTTTTGTATGCATATAAACTTCGTAAATAAAAAATGTAATTTTTTAAAGTTTAACACTGAAAATTATATTTGCAGGTGTTTTCATGTCCAGGTTTGTAAATAGGGCATCAACATACATCAGTATACGATTTAAAAAAAATATTTAAAAAAATGAAAAGGAAAAAATCCGGCAACATGCAAACTTGCCGGCGCCGGCAGGCTAGCCACTACGTATTTATTATATACCTATTTTTACCACAAAAATTCTTTTTGTGGTAAAAAAAGGTAAGAAAAACTCTTTTTGTGGTAAAATGATTAGGAAAAAATATACTTGATTTTGAAAATCTTCCAATAACTAGGTGCAAAATAAATTACTGTAAGAGATTATCAGTAATAAAATTTGTGGATTGTGCGAAATTATGTACAGACGTTAAAAATAATCAAGACAGGCTTAATATTATTTGTTTTCGCCATGCATACATCTTTTATTATTATAATTTATAATAATTAGGATAACAAAAACATTCCTTTAGTTGACTTTGTAAAATTGGTACAAATCATTTATAATAATTTCAGTATTAAAAAGCACAATAGAAGAGAATTTGCAAACTTTCCTCTTTCTCTCCAAAATCGACAGTATGAATACTATGGGATTATAATTCTTCAAATATGTTCCAAAGAAGGATTTCAAATTTTTTAATAACACGCTTTATCGCATGTTCATAACTCTTTATAAATACAAGTCACATGTTTCTGATTTTCGTTGTAGCTTGCTACCGTTATTTATAATACTGTTTTCGAGTTTTCTCTGCAATTCGCACCTGCAGCGTTACAAAATTCTTTAAACTTCCCGCTGGAAGTCATTTAAAAAATGGATGTTGACTTACAAATCCCTACGGGCCATTTGATTTGTTAGCTTTATTTAGTTGCGCGTGGCGAGACCATAGTTTGTTGGATCATGGGTAAACGTCAATGTGGAAATAAACGTCAAAGAGTAGAGTGGAATTATCAAAAACTTTCGCCTCCAATTACTAAATAAATTATTATATTCAAACGCCGTTTAAAAACAAACGAAACTACGGAATAAAAAATGAATGCGAAACACTTGAGTAAGGGTAAGAACTGCAATTAATATTACCAGCATAATAAATATAGCCGGGTATACATAGGTAAATTCCCTAGTAATAGTCACCTTAAGCCAAATTGGAAAATAAAAATTCTTATAATTGTATTTAAAACAAAAATCTAATTTTCACAAGGGACTTAACTGATTGAAGCAGATATAAAAAAATTCAGTTTTGATCAGGTAACATGATATTTGATTGTAGTCAATTTTTACTCAAGATTACAATCAAATTGTGCAAATGCGTTAGTTACCGTCAGACACGTAACCAAGTATTATTACCAGAAAAGTATACTAATTTGATAAAGGTATAGTTAAACTCACTTAAAATTACATTTATCGCACGCGTCAAGAGCGAGTCTTGTTATATGATACTGGGCCATTTGCCTATCACTAATGCAGTGACGATTACCAGTGCATCTTGTTATATATCTTTCCCAATGATAAACCCATTTTCTTGTGTAGACTCTACGCCACCACCTCTCGTGCCTGGAAAATTGCGTTTGTACACCATGAGATTTTGTCCTTATGCTCAAAGAATTCATCTTGTCCTTGATGCAAAAAAGATCCCGTAAGTATTTACTCACGAACATTATTCCATGCATGAATATATCATTTAGTTTATTTTTTAATAATCAAATATAAATATTTATCCGTTAAACTGTCTCCCATAAGACACACTTTATTGTTGCATTCAATTGCCTTAGAAATTTTTCTAGAAATATTTCGTGTAGATGCATGTGTATGCGGTAGTAGATTTCCTTAGCATCCGGGCCAGTAAACTAATCCGAACGTTGGCGCTCCGAGCAGAACGGTTGATATTTGCATTTTAATGCATGGGGAAAAAAAGCGTAAAATAATAAAAAATGTTGTAATAAAAAGAATTTTTGTTAGAAATAGTAAGCGTAACAGTAACTAATTATTCTAAAATCGTCACGGAAACCAGTAGCTGAATGATGGTAAAATTTAATATTTGGATCAGCAATTTGAGATTCAAAATTGTATGTTCTATCATAATTTATTTGGTGTTTTTATTGAATAAAATAGTATTTAAAAGTTTATAATTGATCTAAATTACATAGAATTCTTATTTCTATACCATTTTTGTCAAAATTAACAATGATTTAAATATGTAAATCCTCAATTATGAATATTTATTAAAATAAATAAATTAATATAATATTTTGTTATTAATTCAGGGTGGCCCTTTTTATGTAAGAAAAAATTTTCCGTTATTTCCCGCTTTTTCCAGGTTACAACAAAAGCTTGGAACTCTTTTAGCTAACATTTTTTCAGTTTGAAATTATAAAAACTAAACTGCAAATAAAAACACTTGAAGTGGAACTCTTTTGAATTTTAAGCTTTTAAAATTAAAGCCGACAATTTTTTAAATCGAAACAGTCAATAAATAAAATTGATAAACTTTTATAAATTGTACTTAAGTAAAATTATTCTAATTTGAGGTACTTACAAATTAATAATTGTTCAATTGTTATTCATACATGAAAATTTTTTATGAAATCTATTTTAAATATTCTCTTAAAATTATTATTTATATAAAAAATAATTACGCACTTTTATATTTTGTTTTAAATTTTTTGGAATGTTATCAAATTTCAAATTGTTTTAAAAATTCGAAGCCTTTTTTCAAATGATTCTATTTTTTTCCAACCCTTTTATTAAAGCTTGGAAAATTATAAAGAAATCATTTAAAACAAACATGCCCAGATAGGGAAAATTCCAGACAGGAACACATGTTCAGCCTCCACCACTATTTCGGCTCTCCTCTTCGACACAAGCAGCACCGCAGATACGAAATATCTGTCAGGGTGCTTGGGGCGTCTAACTTTTTAATATAAATTTGTAATGTTGACTAGAATTTTAATTATTTTATTTCAGTATGTTTACATTTATTTTCAATTAAGCTTATTTATTATTTTCAATATTAACATAATGGACAAGGTATATATATATATATATATATATATATATATATATCATACCATTAAGGGCATGTGACACAGCCAAATACCTATATTATCGACTTCACTTTATTAGCTCACTGAATATTTTTTTGAACCTAAGAACTTTTTTTGTAAATATAATATTTTGTGCTTTGTACTTTAACGTAGTTTTCTTTCGGTTCTTACATTTCTCAAAGTTTGAGACCGATATTTTATGTATATTAAAAGTTCGAACGTTCAAAAAATGTCGAAGTTCAGAAAAAAGATAAAATCATTTTCAGTGAAGTTCCTACCGAAATGCAGTACCTAAACGTACTTTATTGTACTCTAATACATTTCTCAAAGTTTCAGCTCGATATTTTACTTACAAAAAAGTTCTTAGGTTCAAAAAAATATTCAGTGAACTGATAAAGTGAGGTCGACAATATAGGTATTTAGCTGTGTCACATGCTGTGTCACATTTAAATAACACGTTTGTTCCGCAACACAGCTCCGGCATAGGTTGCTGATCAAGTTCTCTATCAGTGACCCCAAATGAAGATCCACACAAAGTCGTCATGTAAGGTTCCCCACTTGGGTCCATTAGTATACAAGGTCTTTGTTTCAGGCGTCATTCACTTTACTGACACTCTTTTTATTAACTATTCGTCTCCATATTTTTCTGTCCTGACATACGTCTTGAGCTTCTTTTATGACAATGCATTTTTTCATGCAGGCTCGCGTGTTTCTGTGGCTTGTTACATCTCTTCTAACTAGGGTCTCATTCACACATCCTAACCATTCTTTCCGCGGTCTGCCTCTGGACAAACTTTTATTTACTTTACCTAGATACACTTGTTTGGTTAATCTTTCATTTGGCATTCTCTCAACATGCCCGAACAATCTTAACCGATTTTTTTTCCGTGGGTCTACTAACGTCTCTTCTGCACCACATTCTTTGAGAATTATGTCGTTACTCACTTTGTCCATCAGAGTTTTCCCGCATATCATGCGCAAGAATCTCATGTCAATTGCATTAACTTTACTGATATCTTTTTCTTGATAGGTCCATTTCTGGCTACCGTATAATACAGTCGGTACAAATATAGAGTTATGTATTGCCATTTTAGCGTTAGTTGATATATTTTGACTTCTTATAAGGGGCCCTGCTCTACCAATAACCTTCTTACCTTCGTTTATACGTCTATCTAATTCCTCATCTATCTTCCCGTCCCTAGTAAATAAGCTACCAAGGTATACGAACTTATGGACATGTCCAATTCTCTCATTATTTAATACAATATTGCATAGTATTTTCTCACGCTTTCCTTCAAAAATCATAGTTTTTGTTTTTTTTTTTTTGCATTAATTTTGAGACCCATGCTTTTCATGCTTGCATTTAGTTTACTCAACATTCTTTGCAAGTCTTTGATTGAATCTGCCATAACAACATTATCATCTACAAACGCTAACCCACGTACCCTTACTGTTTCGAGATCCACACCATCTGTGGCAGTTGCCGCTGCGGTCTTCTCCGGTACATTCCCTGGCAATGTGCCCGGGATTGTGGCATCGGTAACACCGGATGGCGGCATCGTGCGCATCCGATGGCGGATGGCGGCATCGTGCGCATCAATAGATAGATAGATAGATAGATTGATTGATTGATTGATTGATAGATTTTTTGTTTAACGAGGAGCGGAAATATTCAAAAAGACGGTTTCAACGGTTTGACAAAAATAAGTTACATTGAAGGTTACATATTATATTTTTATATATTTATTCTTCTTAGTTCATCACCGAATGTCGCATAATCCGCAGATTTCCGGCGGAAAAGCTCACGTAATAATGCATTTTTTCGTCGCAAAAGAAAAAATGAATAATGAAAAAGTGTCCCTTCCGATGTTGATCTAAATTATCAGCTTTGGACATAAATTGTAGAAACTATTCGTCCAGATTTCACGATCAGGATCATCATTTCGAGATACAGTAAATGGGAAATAGAAGAAATTGTTCAAAAATTGTCTTTAATTCAGGCAAACAGAAGATAAAAGAAATTGTTAAAAAGTTTCTTTTTTAATTCTTACGGTCGAAGTAGAAAAGGAACAGGAAGGTAACTAACAAAATTTCATTGTGTGCCACTTTTTCAGTTGAATTAAGACAGTGATAAAAAATCAAATATTTATTTAAAAAATAAACTGATGATTTGTCCCCGAGATTGCGAGTTACTGAATGCAGTTGGATAACGTTTGTGAAAGAAAAATCATTTAGTTTTTAGATTTTTCGCTTGTAGGTAGTGATAAAGAATAAAATGTCCATTTTTTGTTATTGAACCATGAAGATATTAAAAAGTGTGTCTTTTTTATATCATAAATATATTTGTATCAAAACCGTTGTTTTATTTTTAATCGATATGACAATGTAACTTTAAGCTGATGCTAAGATGAAAATACGATTTAAACAAAATTCTTTCTACACGACGTATATTTGAATTTTTGAGAATTTTGTAACAAAAAAACACACATTGTCGAAAAATAGTTACCTCTTTTTACTTTCGCACACTCTATACGTCGAAAAATCTGTTTAAATACTGATGTTATTACAAATCCCAACTATGGAATAGAAATCATAATGAAGTTCCAGTTTGTCATATACCTGAAGTTCCGAAAGTTCAAATGAACTAAATATTTTTTCTTTTTAATATTTTACCCATTAATATTGTTCCAGCTGCTACTTTAAATATTCATTATAATTATACTTCAAAGGCAAATCATTTCTAATATAAATGAATAAACTTTATAGCACTTTTTCTGGTTATGACATACATTTTTCACAGTTCATAGAATTTATTCCTGTATTCCTGGAAGAAAATTAAAAACAGAATGTTTAGGCTTTAGATTGAACGCTTCAATGTTTTTAATTATAATTTGCAATACAATCCCGTTGTTATTGAGATTTTGAACTACTAGCCTTAATAATTATTTGTATTTTTGATTTCCTTATGGAATAGTTGTCACTTTTCAAGAGTTTTGCTTCACCAAGAGAATCAATATCGGGAGTTATTTCTGTTAAAGATAATCTTACCAGTGCAGAAAGACTCCTGTGTTAAGTTAGCTGACTCTTTTGACTTTATATAATGCATAACAGAAAAAGAGCCGTAAAAAAACCGGAGAAAAAAGACCAAAAGCAACAAAATTTATTATTTTAAAAAATTTTGAAAAACTTAAGACTTGTTGCTGAGTTGTGCTCGACAAATGCAGTCTTTGTCCCCTCTAACAAAATTACACGAGATCAACAGTTCTCATGTTAAATCTCAAAATGTGAAACTAAAAAAAAATTACGAAGCCCAAAAACAATCAAATTTCGAAAAACCAAAACATGTGCTTAATAATAACTGCATTTGTCGAGCACTATTCAGCACAATTTTAGTTTTTTCGAATGTTTTTTTTTTAAATTTTTACATTTTGGGTCTTAACATTACATCTCTTGTTTTTACGTAATTTTGTGAGAGGGAATAAAGATTTTTGTTTGATTTTTCTTGTATCAAAAAATCTGATCTCTCTGAAATCAGTTTCATATTTTCAGCTTTTGTTATGCAATATACCAATTTGCGACAAAAATTGTGATTGCCTACTTCTGTACTACATTAACATTACATTTTTGGTATATTTGTACTTTAAATGTTTAATTTCACCATTCTTGCACTATCCACTATCTATGCACTATGCACTATCCAAGTTTATTCTAAACCATTCATTTGAACAGAATGTTTTCAAAATTTCAATCAAAATAAATCAGCAACTGAAAATGAGATTTCTTATAATACTTTCAAGCTCAGTCATTTTAAATGCCGATTTAGCGGCATCTCACTCACCTGTAAAACTTTATCTTTTTTTACAGCATTTCTATAGTAAAAAACACCTGACTTCTGTATAAAAAAATATACTGTCTCAAAATATTATCTGTCTTTATGATACACAGATAGTTGGACGCTGAAAACTATAAGCGCCAACCTAAAACCCGGCTTAAAGTCTTAAAACTTGAAGACTTAAAGTAAATTTTTAAAATTAAACTTAAACATTTCATTTCTGTAACGAACCTTTTTACCTTGTGCCTGATGTTAATAAATTCTTATACTGCAAAAAGTATCTCCCAAAATTTCTGTACATCATATACACAATGTAAAAAACGGTAATACTAAAATATTGAATAATGTGCATTTGTACAAAAAGCAAAAATTTGTACAATTCTCTTTATAATTACATATATTGTCAATAAATGTAAAAATACTAAAATAAAATAATTAAAGCTCTAGTGACCATTACAAATTTATATTGAAAAGTTAGTCGCCCCAAGCACCCTGTCAGATATTTCGTATCTGCAGTGCTGCTTGGGTCGGAGGGGAGAGCATCAAGCACGCTTTTACCACCACCCTCGCTCTCGAGCCTAAATAGTTGTACGCGCTAAACATGTATTCCTCGCGGGATTTCCCCTAGCTGGATATGCCTGGTTTAAAATATCACAAACTATTTTTCATGCTTAAAATTATGTTTGAATCTTCAAAACTTCTAAATATCTCTTGAACTTACTCGAATTTTTTTTCAACTGTTATTTATACCAAAAAAATCAAAAATTTCACTTACAGTAAAAAATTATTTAAAATAACCATACAAATTGTAACGTTTGACATTTAAATTTACCTCTCTAAAAATTTATTTTACTTTTAATTGGTTATTTTATATAAACAGTCATACCTTGCTAAGGTATGACTATTTTGAACACAAACTATTTTTCATTTGAAGATACATTCTTTCACATTGAATCTGTATTTTTGAAAATTTTAAAACGTGAATTCCGCGACCTTGAAACGTCTTTGAACTTGTCGCTACCAAAAACAACATGGGTGTCAGTGGTATCACATCGACCAGTTCGGTTATATGAAATTAAAAAAATGAAATATATTTTGATTGAGGCCCGTATTGGCTATGATCGGCCGAAGCGATTTTTTTCTACATCAAATTTGTTTAAATAATGCAATATTTAATGAAAAGTTTGAAATTTCACCAAATTTTTTGACCTATTGGGGGCTGCAAAAATTTTGAAAATCGTACTCGGCCGATAAGAGAGGCATGTTTACTGAACAAATAAAAAAAAATTGAGTCAATTTGATTGATATTTCTAGTAAACGGCATACCATCCAGCTCGAAAAAGGTTACTTTTGGGAAATCGCGTGTAAAGATAAATGAGGCTCCGGCTTCGACACTGAGCTAGTCAAAGAATTTCGTATGGTAAACAAAGGTACACACATACATTCACACACATTAAAAACATGCCAGAAATAGGCTAAATAACACGCCTGCGAAAAAATCTGTTCCTGAGAATGCGACAGTTCGACCGCGTCGCACCAAGACGAATGAGAAGACGCGTGGGAAGGAATATGTTTTCGACGAAATCCTTTTAGTGGCATATTTTTAGATACATACATGTTCAAAAATGGCAAAAAAAAGGATTTTTTGAAACTTGAAGTGTGGAACCTCCCCTTAATAAAACATGTAGAATCTTTACTGAACTACACGTTCTTGGACTTCTTTTTCTAAATGTATAAAAAAACTCATTTATTTAATTATTTGTATGCTTCGCCCATGTAACACATTTCATATATCAGCCGTGCTGATTGGAGCGCTAAGTGTCGAATTAGTTCACCGCCACTTATAATATGTAGCGAAACATCAGTATGCCCAGTCGGACCATACTACCACGTAAGGCGATCCGGCCGGGAGTACCTCTCTGGAAATGTCTACTTATATGAATTGCTTCATGCAAAAAGGGCCCCTAGTGACAAAAAATAATTTTTCAGAATACGAAAAAAAAACGTCCCTTTTTCACGAACTCGATAAAATCACACATTTATTTTTCTACAAAAATTTATAAAAAATATAATATATATTTATAAAAAGACGTGAAATAAATTCATACAATCAATTTGAACAAATCTACAGGTTTGAAATAGTCAATCGATTTTATTCCAAGGCACGTGTACAACCGAATCACTCGACAATGTATCACCGACTGCCTACATAACGATATACTGTTTGTTTTGATTTTGGATCGCTATTAATACTTTAAGGGCCGATTCCACCAACTGTGATTAAAATTTAATCATTGATCCAGATTTCGTTCCACCAACTTTTAAACCATGATTAAAGAAGTCTAATCGTCGACTAACTTAACCGGCCATTTTTGGCTGATTAGCGAGTTGATCAGCGATTAACGGGAGACAACATATGGTAACCTCTCAGTTCAGGTTCAAGTATAATGTCAAATATTGATGGAATTTTTAACGATATCTTGTACTCACACATCTTATTTTCAATTTCAATCGATAACTAATTCCTCTCCATTTATTTGGAAACGAAGTGCATAAACAAAAACACGTGGCCGCTCTTCATTCGTGCGCAGTCGAGATATATTTTGCGCGCGAATACAAGATTGAAATCAGCCAATCAGAATCCCGTTACAACAGAAACACTCAGAAACTAGACTTATTTTGAACAGAGCATACGGTTGGGTAACCAGAGGTTACAAATTCATGGTGGAACGCGCCACAAGTTAATTAGATTAAAACACTGATTAAAAAATAATCACGATTAGTTCATCATGGATTTAATCACAGTTGCTGGAATCGGCTCTAAGCTGTATGCTGATAATGCATATGCTACTATACATCAATTTATTGTAAATATTTACATACTTGAAGCTCTAAATATTTCAAAGTAAATAATCAGTAGCGTGAAAATTAAAATTTTCTTATCAATATGATTTTAATATAGTACTATATTTATTGCAAAATGAATTCTATAAATACTAGTAATACAAGTGAAGATTTTGTCTTGAAATAATTCAGTGCTATTTATTAAAGATGAACTAACTGCAAGATCCCACAGTATAGTTAACAAGACGTTTCGACTATTCTTGTGTTACAATATAGAGACCATAAATGACCTGTTAAAACAATTTAGTGATATTAAATACTAAGTTATTGCTTTAGAGAATTAATATAAATTAATCAAGACCTATGAGCTGATGAGTTTTAATATTATAACTTATTACCTTTAGTTGATAAAGTTTCATATATTGAAATTAACTTATATTGAAACGAAGGATTGATTGTTTTGATTTCGTCCACAGGACGAACATAAATAAAACTTTTTTTTTGAAGCCCCATAAGATGTTTTTTTTTGGTTCTGTTTAAGTGTCGTCCCATGGACGGAATGACAGCATACCAGTATAAAGGCTACAAGTGAGAAGAAAAGGTTAGCACATAATGGTCACAATACGATAGATTTCAGTCGGTGATGATCAGCGTAGTATTTATGTAGCGTCTCACTTGTGTTCTAATAAGTAAGGAAGTTGGAAAGAGAACAGTATAGATTATATCAATATTATTATTGCGTCAATGGTAGGTGACGTAGTAAGCATGTAGTGTCTCACTTATATTCGACTAAGTAAAAATGTTGAAAAGAGTACACTGCAGCAGCGGCGTAGCCGAGGGGGGGGGGCTAAGTATTTTAATTATTTAATTCCCTTTTCCCCCACTCTTTGCCTATACATAAACCCAAAGCCCCCTCCGAAAAAAACGAAGCCCCCTCTCCCGAAAAAAATCCTGGCTGCGAGGATAACACTCATATTGTTTATATCACTTCTAAAAATAACATTATTCTTATTTTTTATAATGTAAAATATTTCCATGAAGATTCCTTTGTAGCAGTGAGATTCTGTGGCTAAAATATTTACATTTTTAAAATTAAACCTGTGCTGATAATTGGTTGAATGCGTGTCAAGAGCAGTGCTAGTATCCATTCCAGCGCATGCTCTTGTGTTCATTTACTCTTTGTTGTATGTAACGTTTAGTTACTTTTAATTTCTTTCAGACGTTTGAAAAGGTTAAATGGATCCTTTATGGGTTTGAAAATTATCTTAATATTATGGTTGTTATATAGTTTATTTTCAAATCTAATAGTTTGCGTATTATATGGTAAGACTATTGATCTATACAACTCTACTTCTTTGTTGTGAGGTTTATCTGTGTTATTGTTATGAGAAAGTAATAAATTAACACAGTTATCGACTAGTTTGCTAATTAGGCTGATGGGGAAGCCATTGATTTTAAGAGTGTCTTTTACTATTTTTAGGTTCTCTTCATGAAAAGAGGGATATGCGAGCTTAGTCGCTCGGTCTACCAAATTGTTGACAATACTAGTTTTGTATGGCGGGTATGTGATGGATTTAAAATTTGTATATCTGCCCGACCATGTGTTCTTACGAAACCAGTTGGTATAAATGTTGCCTTTTTTATTGATAAGTTGCACATCTAAAAAATTAATACTTTTTTCACGTTCATATTCTAAAGTAAATTTAATTCTGTTATATGTGTTGAAAAGATCTTTAAATGAAAGAATTTGATCTCTGGGGAGACAAGATAAAATATCGTCTACATACCATTAAAAGAACAAAGGAGTAAGCTTTGGATTGTTATTGAGAATTATCTGTTCCAATTCTTCCATCACCAGGTCTGATACTGCCCCTGATATGGGGGAACCCAATGGCACTCCATAGATCTGTTTGAAATATTTTGTTTGGAACACACAGTACGCATTTCCAACACAAAATTTTAAAATCATAATCAAACATTCAAATGATAATTCAGTGTAAAGTTCTATGTTATTCCATCTATTCTTACCAGCTTCAAGTACAAGTACATGTGGAATGTTAGAGAACAGGGATACAACATGGGGAGTTAAAAATGTATATCCTTCTGGAATCTTGAATTTGGATATCTTATGTACCAAATTCCAGCTATCTTTTATATAACATTGTGAATTTCCTAACGTTGCTTTAATTGGATGTGCAATATATTTTGAATTATAGTATAATGGAGAACCAACAAAGGAAGTATTTGGTCTCAATGGACAATCGGGTTTGTGGATCTTGGGTAACCCATAAAAATTCGAAGGATGTCCATTAGTATATTTCAAAGTTTTGCAAATGTCAGAGTTAATGAAACAAAATAACCAAATTTCATCAATTAGCTTATTGAGATCTATTTGTATTCTGTAAGTAGGATCAGCTTTAATTAATTTATATTCAGTTAAATCATTTAACAGATACAGACATTTTTTTATGTATTCTAAGTGTTCAATAAGGACGGTAGCACTGCTCTTATCAGCATTAGTAACAACAATATTTCTATGGTTTGAAAAAATTCCCTAGTCTCAATAGCGAGTTCATTAAATTCGGATCAAAAATGACTTTGTTGGTCGCTCGTGATAAAACGCTACGTAATTTAAAGGCGACTTATGATATAAATTCATTCCTTTTTTCCTTTTCTTTTAAGTAAATTTTATCCTCAGTATTACATATTGTATCTTTAACTATTGTATATTTGTTGTTATAAGGTATGCAAAAATTACTTTCTAAACTGAGAAAATATTCTACATTTTTAGGTAATTTTACTTTAGTCCTGTTCAAAATCCAATTAGGATTCGTACGATATCTACTTTGTCTATAATATCGAAACTTTAGCCAATCAAATTTCTTAATAGAATCAGAAATAAGTTTTTTCCCAAATTTTAAGAATCTAATCGTTTGAGTTTCAAAGAAGGTGTTTGATAAATTGGGAAATTTTCTTTCTTTTTTATTAGTAATTAATATTTTTAGTTTATCTATTTCCTTCTGTTTATTTAAAATGTGTTTGATTTAATCTTTTATAACGTCTGAAAGATCATATTCCTGATAATAAAAACAGATGTAATTTATAAAATAACATGCATGGATTGCAATAAATGTTACATAGGTCAAACTAAACGTTACATGCAACAAACAGTAAATGAACACAAGAGCATGCCCTAGAATGGATACTAGCGCTACTCTTGACAAGCATTCAACCAATTATCAGCATAGGTTTGAGTTGAAAAATGTAAATATTTAGCCACAGAATCTCACAACTACAAACGAATCTTCATGAAAATGTTTTATATTATAAAAAAAAACGAATAATGTTAATTCTAGAAGTGATATAAACAATATGAGTGTTATATATAATAGCCTCATCCATGCAACCAACTAAATAACATCTTTTCAGGGCTTTTTAACAATAAAAAGTTTTATTTATGTTCGTCCTGTGGACGGAATCAAATCAATCCTTAGTTTCAATATAAGTTAATTTCAATATATGAAACTTTATCAACTAAAGGTAATAAGTTCTAATATTAAAATTCATCAGCTCATAGGTCTTGATTAATTTATATTAATTCTCTAAAGCAATAACTTAGTGTTTAATATAACTAAACTGTTTAAATAGGTCATTTATGATCTGTATATCGTAACACTGATGAAAACTATCGAAGAATAGTCGAAACGTCTTGTTTCTTAAGTAACAATACAGTGGGATCTTGCAGTTAGTTAATCTTTAATAAATACATAGACCAGTAATCAACACTTTAAATTATTTCAAACCAACATCTTCACTCGTAACTGATCTTGTGCTAGTTACGAATCAATGCTGATCTCACTTTCGGGAAAAAGTGGACTGAAGGCCCTTTTTGCAGGCAGCGAATCATATATGAAAAATATACAATAGCTACTCTTAAAAGATCACTCGGGTAAGCGCGAGAGGGTTATATGAAATTATTTACCAAAGATATGAAACACCTCGATACGGCAAATGGCGACAGAGTAGGGATAGAATTATTAGCAGGTTAGGATAAATGTAGGCGGCGCTGTCGGCGAAAATCCGAACCCACCCCGCTGTGCCTCTCTACGCGCACAAGTATCCATCCCCTCTTAACAGTTGTTGTGAGTAAAATGAGCGTAAGAGGCGCTGTCGCCGAATAGATTTTCAGTCGATAATAGAGTTTTCTGAAAATATTAATGGTCACTGGAGTAATTAGAACTATGTGTTTACCCGACGATCGATGAAAATAACAATAAACTAACAATAACTAATAACAAATTGAAATTTTTGTAACTCCAAACGATTTACATATATACCCATACTATATATGTATAATTTGTGATGCTTTCATGTTGAAACGAGTTGTATTTTAAATTCTTAAATTGTGAACAGTTTTATTTATAGGATTATGAATTTTGAAACATTATGTACCTTTCAATGATTGCAGTGCAGAACTAGATAACCAACATTTTTCCGAAACTGGACTTTTTGCATGTAAAATTCTCAAACAATTTAATACACATTTCATTAAAAGGCTTTGTTCAAAAGCTCGTTTTTAATATAGTAAAATAAGAATGTTGGTGAGGCAAAAGAAAATAGTTGACTATACTTGTATCCCATCTTCATATTTTCTTTTTTTATTTTCTGGTCTCTTACCTTTTTTAAAACCTTTTTCTGACCACATTTATCTTCCCAAATTTTGTTTAAAACAAAAAAAGAACAGAACGCTTTTACAAGGGTTTTTTTACTTAATTTTTTTCCGTGCCATCAGAAAGGATGTTTGTTAAAATTATTATTATTATTCATTTACAAATAAACATATACCTTTCTTCTCTTTATACTCTTTATTCGGCTCCCCTATATCTCCGGAGCAAGTTTTTATTCTTTTCTTAAATTACAAAATTGATTGCAGTCTTTATCCAAAGACGATTTTCAAATCCCATCGAATTCGAACCTCCAAATTCTTGAATGATTTACTCGGAATTGGTTAACTTATTCTAATCAAAATCATCTTCTCTCAATTTAGCAACTCAACATTTCAGAAGCAAGATTTTATTTATACTGAAAATTGTACTTTTGATCGTTTTTTGCAACCAAGCCTTTTCCAGTTTTAGGCTCCTGTCACTTCATTTTGGGACCAAAGTTTTTTTTATTTTCAAATGGTGATTTCGATTTTATAGAATGTTATTTCGTTCTCCTGAAAATTCCGCTTTTGTTGCTTATCTTGTTCTGTACTGCAGTCCTTTATTTATGAGTGACATTGAAAATGAAAAGATTACGATACAAATACAAAAGAACTTTGTCATTTGGTTGAGAATAATTTCATTTTGAAGGCATAGTTCTATCATAGTCTATTGTTTGGTGCCATACGCCAGTAGGGCCAGAATTGAGCTGCCGGATCAAAGAAGGGCACATAAACTTATTTCGCCGGGAGTGGAGAGGCCCCTGGAAGTTTTCAAAAACCTAGATGTAGAATTTCATTTCGCATCTTTTTTCCCTTAAGAAAAAAGTTGTAGCTTTTTCTGTTTTTCCAATTAAAGCCAAAAAACTGGTTTTTCTCGAAAAATCAATTTTAATTCGTTTTTCAATTCAACTTGTGCTCAGTCAGTAAGATTTTAAGATTTTTCAATCAAATTTCCAGAGAATGTAATTCGAAATGTCCTCAGACTGATAGAGAAAAATTAATTTTAAAATCATTTTAATAAAAATTGTTGTTAATTTATTTCTGATGCGTGGCGCTTATCGCTAATCAAATTTATATTCCAGAAATTATTAACGTCTTAAGTCGATAGCGGCTAGGCGACTCGCGCGCGGGCTGTAGCGAGAGTCTCAGATCCGATTCATAATGCAGTTCACCGGCGCCAAAAGTAAAAACTAAACAAGTAATCAGGTAGTATCAATGTATTATGCATAAATAGATAATAGTGCATAATGTAAAATAATTTATTATTTTAATATTATGTACAATAGTATGGTTCCCTTTTTGAGACAAATCTAACAAAATCATATAACCTCTGAAAATTCGCAGAATTAGAAGTTGGGAAAAAATTTATTTTAGTTCGTAAGCTCTTTACATTTTTTATTTAATAATAATTTTAAAATATATTAACGTCTTTAATGTGAATATTATGCTTTCTGAACTTATGATTACTAATGAGATCCTTGTTCGCTTTGATATATACATTCTGTTTATGGAAAAAACAAAATGATTATTTTTTATTCAGAACAGCTATCATCGTCGGAAGTCATATTTAGAGCCTTACTGTCACAAGGTTTAGTTTCAATTAAAGAAAAAAAATTTTTCAAGAACACGCGTCCTTTTTCTGTAAGATAAACCATTAAACTTTTAACGTATTTTATTTTAGCTATACTGATACCTACTCGAGGTGGATGTAACTTAGGAAGAGTTGCAAATTCAATAGCTAAATTTACTTTATAAGCAGAAGGATTTTCTTTATTATAATTTTGAAAAACATGGATTTTTCCGCTTGGATGATACTGAATGACATTTGATTCACTTATTTTCATTCCTTTGGGTTTTTACAAGTTATCCCTCAATAATATATCAAAATCTTGTAAAATTTCTGTTGCAGATTTAATTATAGTGAAAGGAGAATTACGAGCACTAAGAATTAGATTATAATTATCATCGAACGTTTCAATTCTCTCCATTTTTTTCTTCTTCTGATCGTACATGCCAAAATTGCCATAGCATATACAACATGAATGGCCGCGGACAAGAAATACGTGTAAAATTTCAACATTTAGTTCCATTGATAATAGAATTAAAAATGTAAACATGGTATAATTACGGTTTGGTCCAGAGGCAGCATCCGAGAAAAGGATTATTTTAGAGTGACGTTCTGAATTAAATTCTTCTTTTACTGTATGATATAGAAAGCTACAAGCCGTGTTCGCACCCTTCTTTGCAAGCCCTTCGAGGTATGGAAACATTTAACTTTTATCTGTATTGTGTACATGGACATTAAAAAGAAAAAGCCATAATAATCTTTTATAAAACTGATCATTGACGGGAATCTTTGGTAATGGTAAATTTTGCGCGTAATCGAACTCGCAACATAGAACGTTTTTTTCTGATAAAAGTTCTTTTTTAAACCTGAAATAATCTTTCGCTTTTTTTGTGCTTAGTAATATTCGGAGATTCGATATTTTTTCGTTCACTTTCGTAGCACACGTTACATACATCGGTTCGGGGAAGCTTAAACGAAAAAGGCAAGTTATGATTAAAATATTTAGCGTAGCAAGATTCGCTTAAAGGAATATCTTCCTCTTGTGTGACGCTCTGATAGTAGTCAAGAAATAGGTTAAATAAAGTACTTAAATTCAATTCCGGATTTTCAAAGTATTTTAAAGCAGTTCCTTCTCTTTTATAGTGAGATTCGCGATGTCTCAAACTATAACAGTGAATTTTGATTAGGTCTTTCACATTGGCATTTAATTTTACATTACGATTAGTGTGTTTACCTCTAGTATCGCATACATTTTTTTGTATTAAAAATTTTTCCTCGTAAACCCCTTAATCTTTTAATTCCTACGCCAAGTAATTCGCAGAGAAATTGCTGACAAACAAGAATATTTTTTTTCTCATGGGGAAATTCAAAATTTCACTTTATTACCCTCTGTTTTTTTGGAACTAAGATCTGCAGATGATGGATTCTCGCATTTCATTATATTACTTATCAAAATATTCTGCTTGTCGTAATCAGCTAATTGCCAAAAATTCGAATGAAATGTATTCTATTCTGAGATTCAAATTTTTTCATGAGACTTCAGACGTTTACAGAAGAATTTAATAGGCTCAAAAACTTTTGCATTCTGGATTTTATTTGAAACAGATATATATTCTTCACCCTGAAAGAAATAAAGGACATTTCGCTGATAAAATAGTGAGAACCTGTTCGCTCACTGATTGTCACTGATTTTCAATAAAATTTTACTGATTTAAATTCAGAGTAAAATATCTCACATTTATGAATTGATATTTGCAGTGAAAAAATTATCGCTATTATTTTTATGACATATTTTTTTATCGAATTTTTTTAGAATATAAAATTTATACCTTGTTTCTCTTAGTTTTTCGCAAATTTTCCTCCCACTGTTCTTCATGTCTACTTCTTCTTCTACCTCTAGGATTCGCTTGCTCTGACATCATATCACAACACTTTTGTTAAAAAATTAAAAATCCCATGACATTTCTCTTTCAGAAGACAAAAAATACTAACGCTCTATTACAACAGGAATGAAAAACAAGTGCACTTTGTCGATATTTCACTGTTTTCAATTCTACGAATTTGAAGCATTGAAAAATTCGCAGAATTAAAGAATCCGACGAATCTCAACTATTAGATGTTTATGTTTTGTTTTACTTTTTTACAGTTTGTTATAAAAATAGAACCATTCTATTTAACATAATATTACATTTTTTAATTATTTTATATCATGCACTATTGCTTATTTATGCATAATCCTTTGATAGTACCTGATTACTTAAGCCCGCGCCCGAGTTGCCTAGCTGCTATCGGCTTAAGACGTTAATAACTTCTGGAATATCAATTCGATTTGGCTTTAATTAGAAAAATAAAAAAGCTACAACTTTTTGCCTGAGGGGAAAAAGATGCGCAATGAAATTCTACATCTAGTTATAGTCTTAAAAAATTAAAATACGAAAATGCTTTTGAAAACTTTCAGGGGCCTCCCCACTCCCGGCGAAATAAGTTTATGTGCCCTTCTTCGATCCGGCAGCTCAATTCTGGCCCTACTGACGTATGGCACCAAACAATAGACTATGATAGAACTATGCCTTCAAAATGAAATTATTCTCAACCAAATGACAAAGTTCTTTTGTATTTGTATCGTAATCTTTTCATTTTCAATGTCACTCATAAATAAAGGACTGCAGTACAGAACGAGATGAGCAACAAAAGCGGAATTTTCAGGAGAACGAAATAACATTCTATAAAATCGAAATCACCATTTGAAGATAAAAAAAACTTTGGACCCAAAATGAAGTGTTTCTAAATTAAAACAAGAAAATGTGTGTTTAAAAAAATCCAGTTTCGAGAAACAGATTGTAGAAGTTTACAATTTCAAAGTGACAGAAGTCTAAAACTGGAAAAGGCTCGGTTGCAAAAAGCGATCAAAAGTATAATTTTCAGTATAAATAAAAAATAAAATCTTGCTTCTGAAATATTGAGTTGCTAAATTGAGAGATGATTTTGATTAGAATAAGTTAACCAATTCCGAGTAAATCATTCAAGAATTTGGAGGTTCAAATTCTATGGGATTTGAAAATCGTGTTTCGATAAAGACAGCAATCAATTTTGTAATTTAAGAAAAGAATAAAAACTTGCTCCAGAGATATAGGGGAGCCGAATAAAGAGTATAAAGAGAAGAAAGGCCCTTCTTCGATCCGGCAGCTCAATTGTTGAATTTCTTAGACTTCCAATTTGATGCAATAAAGAACTATGTATAGAAGTTATTTCAAGTTAAAAAATAAACGTCGTTAAAAATTATTTTTAAATTTAAAGAAAATGCTCAAATTACTAGGCGAATTTTGAAAAAAAAATTTCAAATTATTTTTTTTCACTTAATTTTATTCTTTGAAGGATTCTCTACGAATCTCTGTGGTACGTTTTAGCTTATATTTTATTCAGGAATTATACAATCATTAATTTTAACAACAATATTTTTCTTAAATACATTTTTGTAAATATAGACATACTAAAAAATTTTCTAGAGAGTTCTTCAACGAATAGAACAAACCATACATAAGAATTTCGCAACTTTTACCTGAACAGAAAACAGAAATCTATGTAACTCTCTGAATAAGTAAATAATTTTAAATTGAATTATTTATTCGAAAGTTCGCCTAGCGCAATCTTCTAAAGTTAGTTACAGTTAACAATGGAAATATTTCCCTCAAGTTTTAAAATAATTTTTGAACTTGAGATAACTACTAAAGAGTGCACAACGTGAAATAGAAATTTAGTTTCAATTTAAACAATATAAAAATGTATCAGTAATGCATAGTTTTTAATATTTTATCTATTAATTTTGTGTATAAAATATTACACTGCTCAGTTCGAGGCTTAGTTTCTTTGATGTTATTTTCAACTTTAAACGTTTCAATTTTTAATGACAGGGCTACGTGTACAGAAATTTCGGCACGAATTTCAGGACGAAGGGGCTCTATATATCGACATTTTGGTACGATTAGCTGGATATTTTCGGTACATGTTTTATATAGTTCCAAAGGTTGAAGCCTTCACGTCCTTCTTACAATTATTTATTAAATATATTTGGCTAATTAATAGCTAAATGTATATTTATTTATAGCGAACAGAAAGCCCACGTTAGTAACCATTTCAATTGTAGTTAAGTTATAAATTTTAAACTACTGTAACCGAAAATTTTATTCTCAATTCATATTGACTGAACATACCTTATTATAATACCTTTTTATACAAGATAACAATTTGCTTCTGAATTTATAAAAATTTAAAGAATTGTAGGTAGACATGACGGTTAAAAAATAGAAAATATTTAATGGAAAACAACAAAATCAATGGGATCTACGTCTCTAGGTTTAATCCTTCAATTCAAAGGATGGGGTACTCGGGAAATTTACTGAACCTAACAGAAGATATTGAGTAAAAATTTCCAGGGCACTTTCCTTCCATCAAGTTCTAGGTTCTTCGATAGAATTTTAGAATTTAGATCTTTCAGACCATCCAGATACAACTGATTTTTAAGATTTTCACAAACAGGCATCAAAAATAATTTTCTGGGACTTTATGAATCTATACGTTTCAACGTTTCATGAAATTCTGTGTCGAATGATATATACTTTGAAGAGACTATTTTTTGACACCTAATATGTATACAGGCCGTTCAAAAAATACTTGACGCTTTTTCCTGACAGTTTAGACCCCCCCCCCCCTCCTGTCGCTTTTGCTGTATAAGGTCTGTATAAGTTTAACATTGGAGTGAACATCGCCCCCCCCAGGGCGTTCCAAATTTTTTTAACGGCCTCTTATGCAATATTTATTTTTCTCTAGAGCTTATTGAATCACCGAGTTATTAGGAATATGCATTTTCATTAAATAATTAAATCCCCAAGATTAACTATTTTTTGAAGTTCTTTAAGACGATATTGCGAAAAGAATTAAAACATTTCAA
This sequence comes from Belonocnema kinseyi, assembly GCF_010883055.1. Classification (NCBI taxonomy): domain Eukaryota; kingdom Metazoa; phylum Arthropoda; class Insecta; order Hymenoptera; family Cynipidae; genus Belonocnema; species Belonocnema kinseyi. The sequence goes on along the minus strand of NC_046659.1, from coordinate 30,847,095 downwards.
TGTATTCTTAAGTTATAAATATGTACATAATATATTTATCTTAATAATGGTATTGTAATTTTTTTCTGGATAATGTCAATTTCTCAACTTACAAGAAAAAGCCATAAAAAATAAAACTCGAAAATGATTTTCAAAAATTATGAAACTCAGTGATTTGGAGAGATAATTAGATATCTTTCATGAAATATTCTTGAAATAAAGATTATAATTAAATATAATGTTTGTACTTTCAAGACGTTTGAAACCAAACCTTTAAAATTGCACAATTTTAAACACAACCGTCTTGAAGTTGTCGTGTTTTCTAAGTCAAATCACTTTAATTTCAATTTTTTTAAATTAGACCGTATAATTTTAAAATTAAAAATGTTCATAATCTAAGTTATGGTCAAAAGTTTTAAATGAAATAATGCTGCGTTGTTTTTTTTTTTTTTTTTTTTTTTTGAGTAATCGAGGACGATAAATAACCATATTAGACTATCAAATGCCAATATTACGTCATGAGCAATCATTAAACAAATAAATATTAATCAAAGTTGAACAAAATTGCATTTAATTTCAACTGTAAATATTTATGAAAATGTCAGAAAAATATTTGTCTCGAATTGAAGATCCACTTCCTTTAAGATAATTTTCTTTATTCAACCAAAATATACTTCCAAATGAAAAAAATCATTTTCAATTAAAGAAAGATCTGTATTGTAACAAAAAATTATTGCTTTGAACTAAAGAAATGTCTTGAAATCAAAAAGACCGTGGCTACAGGTACTGAAATTTCGGTACAGATGGGTGGATTTATTGGTACAAATGGAGCTGGAAAAGGACCTACTTCTACCGAAATTTCGATTAAACCGATTTTTTCGGTACTTGAAGAAATTTCCATCAAATAAACTTTTTTGCGACTAAAAGCTAGTGAATATATTTCTTTAATTCACTGAACTTTTCTTTGCATTGAAGAATATTTTTTCCGATTTTTGATCGTGACATTCTTGATTTTAATCTTTTTAATTCTGAAGAATAATATCTCATATACTTTTAACATTAGTCACATAAGCTATAGGATGCACGGCTAGATCTATTTATATTGTATAGCAATCCTAGGTGTAATATATATAGTTATTAGATTTTAAAGATCCGGAATATATGTACCTATAATTAAATATATATAATTGTTGGCGAGTTTTCAGGTGCATTAGATTATATTGATAGATTAAGAAAGAAAATGTCAAAAGCTTAAATATAAAAAATCTCTTTTAAAAAAAAAAAATACCGATTTCAAATATTAAATCCGGGCAGTCTGGTCTTTGTAATGTAACGGAATTGTTTGTGGCTCAAATCTATTTTTTGCAATGCAATAGATGAGACACGTATTGTTTGTTTTTCATAACAAACAAAATTTTCACCAAAGTTAATTCCTTATATTTGAAGAGTCTACGAATATAGTCAGGGAATATAGCCATCTTTTTTAGTGGAAAATTCATATGGTTTGTTGAATAGAAAATTTATCCTTTTCGGTTGGAAATTTATATGTGGCGGTAGGAAAGTCATCTTTTTTTGCTTGAAAATTCGAGAGCTTGGTAAAAGATGAAACTTTTTTTCTTGAAAATTCGTATTTTTTCTTGAAATTTCAACCATTTGGTTTTGCGTACAACTATGTCGTTCGAAATTAATTGTTTTTTTTCCGAAAATCATCTAATTGGTGAAAAATTGATCTCTTTTGTTTAAAAATTCAACTTTACGATTTAAGAAACTCGAATATTTTTTAAAACCTTAGCCTATTTAGCTACAAAACTCAACTTTTTTGTTGAAAACGCAATATCATTGCTCTTGAAATCTTAGGAATGCGGTACTAACATTAATGTTAGTAGAAAGAATGTATTTTCCAATTTTTTCGCACTTTCATCATTTATAATTCAGAAAGTATTATAATCTTCCGAAATTTGAAACCTTAGTTTTTCAGCGGATCTCAACGTTTTAAGACGGACAGTTGTGGTTTTATCCATCGAAAATTCGATGCAAAAATCGAACATTCAAATTTTATGTCAAACGACTTGTCATTATGGTCTTATTTATCGAAAATATTATGAAAGAAATAAAAAATTGAAATTTTTAACCAAACGACGTGAGATACGAAAAACAGTTCCATCCGGGTGAATTGCAGCTTTTAAAAACTAATGTAAAGAATTTCAGATCATTTCTGAGTAGGAATTTTTATTTTGTTTTTATTAATAAAAAAAGGTGTGCAAAAAAACAATAATTCAACTTTCGAACCAAACGGCGAATGATAACGAACAAAATTTCAGGGAGAAATTGCAGCCATTTTGGTTTTATTTATCGAATAACTGATATAACATTTCTAAATTTTTTAAATTAAAAAACGAAAATTTCCATTCAAGACTTTCAAGCACCTATTTCTAATGATGGTTTAAAGTTTAAAAGGACTCCAGCCTCCAAGGCATTGTATAATAGCTACTTCTCTTTACTTGCTGTTGAGACAATTATGTTTGAAATATCTCTTGAATTTCAAAATGTTTTGACATAATATTTTCACCCACCCATATTTTACACACTTTTGCTTACGTTCTCTTGCAGATAATTTAAAAAAATTATCACTTGTACTTGAAGATTTCATTTTATGAAGTTCTGATGAGATAAGGGCTTTTTTCAACGATTATAGATTCTTACGACGCCCCATACACCCGCAATCAATATTCCCGGATTCGCGAAATAAGGTTCGCGAAGTAAAGTTCGCGAAATAAGCTTCGTGAAATCAGTTTCATGAAACGAGGTTCAGAAATTGAGGTTCGCACAATAAAGTAAAAGTAAAAACAATACCCAGTGCAATGAAATCGGTGGAATTTTGTACATACAAGGGGTGCTCGAGTTTCAGAGGAGACGGGGTAATACTTTTTTGTTTTCCCAACGAAAACGTTTCGGACATAAGGAATGGTGCTCTAATGCAGGTAAGATTTTTAATTTTAAGCAATTTATAAGTATAACCATACATAAACAAATTCTTAATTTGTTGCGAACATAAATTTTCTTTGAAATCTTTGAAATCTTCATGAATTCGTTGAAATCTCTTGAAGTACTAAAAGTATTTGTAAAATATTAAAATTGGTATGAAACCCTTTGTAATCTTTTTAAAGTTTTGTAAATTATTTGAAATCCTTGAAATCTGAAATTTTTGACAAATATCTTGAAATGTTTTGAAATTGTTATGAAATTTTTGAAATATTTGTGAAAGGTTTCTTTAATCTTTGTAATGTTTGTTAATCTTTGTTTCTCAGATTCTTTAAAATCTTTGAAATCTTTTTAAAGTTTTAAAATCTTTGGAAATGTTCGAAATCTGGTGCACCCACCTTTTTCAAATCTTTGAAAGCCTTGCAATCCTTATTAAACGTTCCAAACCTTCGGGAAATTTTTGTCGAATTTATAAACTATTTGTGAAATTTTAAATGCATCTTAAACCTTTTCAAATCTTCTAAAACGATTTGAAACCTTTTAAGATCGTTTAAAAAGTTTTTAAATCTTTGAAATCTGATGTACTGCATCCTTTTCGAAATGTTTGGAATTCTTGTATTCTTTTGAAATCTGTATGATACTTTTATGAATTTTTAAAATCCTTGTGACATCTTTCTTTAATATTTTGTATTTAGAAATCATGACAATATTTGTAATATGTGTAAAATCTTTTGTATTTCATAAGTATGGTTTTCTATACCCTCCTTAAAGTCTTTAAAATCTTTGAAATCTTTTTAAAGTTTTAAAACTTTTGGAAATGTTCGAAATCTGGTGCACCCGCCTTTTTCAAATCTTTGAAATCCTTGAAATCCGTATGAAACGTTCGAAATCTTTGGGAAATTTATAAACTATTTATGAAATTTTTAATTAATTTTAAATATTAAATCTTTTCGAACATTCTCAAATAATTTGAAACCTTTTAAAAACGTTTGAAATGTTTTGAAATCTTTGAAGTCTGATGTACTGCATCCTTTTTCGAATTCTTGTATTCTTTTGAAATCTGTATCACGTTTTTATGAATTTTTGAATTCTTTGTGACATCCTTCTCAAATATTTTGTATATTATAAATCTGGTTTACTATAACCTTCTCAGAGTCCTTAAAATGTTTGAAATCTTTTTAAAGTTTTAAAACTTTTGGAAATGTTTGAAATCTGGTACACCCGCCTTTTTCAAATCTTTGAAATCCTTGCAATCCTTATGAAACGTTCGAAATCTTTGGGACATTTAGTCAAATTTATAAACTATTTGGGAAATTTAAATTAATCTAAAATCTTTTTAAATCTTCTAAAAAAATTTAAAATCTGGTGTACTGCATCCTATTTGGAATATTTGAATTCTTGTATTCTTTTGAAATCTATATGACATTTTTATGAATTTTTGAAATCTTTGTGACATCTTTCTGAAATCTTTTGTATTTTATAAATTTGGTTTACTATACCCTTTTCAGTCTTTAAAATCTTTTTAAAGTTTAAAAATGTTTGGAAATGTTCGAAATCTGGTGCACCCGCCTTTTTTAAATATTTGAAATCCTTGCAATCTTTATGAAACTTTCGAAATCTTGGGGAAATTCTTGTCAAATTTATAAACTATTTGTGAAATTTTAAAATAATCTTAAATCTTTTCAAATATTCAAAAATAATTTGAAACGTTTTAAAATCGTTTGAAATGTTTCAAATCTTTCAAATCGGGTGTACTGCATCCTTTTTGAAATGTTTGGAATTCTTGTATTCTTTTGAAATCTGTGGTGAAACTTAGTGGTGAAACCCCTGAAAATTCACAATATTAAGGTCTGTTCATTGCGGTCTATAAAGTAATTGATAAAGTCTGACAAAAGTGCCTAGAACTCTCTTTATTTATTCTGCAATGAGTAAAATATAAATTATATCTTCACAAAAAAACAAATTTTCAGTAGCAAGTTGTCTTCAAAACAATGGGTTTAAAAACATTTTACTGTGTTTCAACAAATCAGTGGTCACTTTTTATTTCACCTGCTAATGAACCATGCTTTTTGTCCCTGAGTTTGTTAAGAACTGTATAATTAGGTTCCGTGCATAAATAAGGTAAACTTTTTTTCTCTGCAATTTTCAAGACAAAAATTTTTTACATTTTTTACAATATACATAGAGCTCTTTCTAAATTTGTGACCTCATTTTAACTCGGGGAAAACCCCATGGGAAACCCTGTAGGCCATTTTTCTAGAATTTAGTTTGAACATCCTATATACATCTGGCTACCTGTGTACGCCCCTCCCCCCAAGGGCTTCCCATCACCTAGCCCAACTGCTGCCGCCGATGCAAGTCAGCGGGAGTAATGTGGAATAAAATTTGGTATATAAAATTGTTTGAATTTAGCACTTGCTAATTAATAAATAGAATCATCGAAATGTGCGAATTATGACGATTCCAACGATATGTTATTTGACTTATAATGTAAATTAAATAATAAATTTTCAAATTTATGTGAAATTTTACTTCATAAAAAATGATTCAGTAAATTTTACTCAAATCCACTGCAGCTGCTTAAATGTTTTGGTACAATATGTTGTTTTGCCGAAAATTTGCATTTTCTTTTTTTTTATATAGGGTGAGTGACCCAGTGATGAATGAACACTTAAGGAAATCACTGATTACAACTAGTCCATTTCACGTTATAATAATTGATTATTCTTACAAAACTTTTGTAAATAGATTCTTAAGGGTTCAAAGTTCATAATCCGATAAAGAAATTTTGTTTTTACCAAAAAGCTTTATAAAAAATAATTAAATAGTGCAAAATTAACGAAAACCCCAGTGAATGAACTTTGTGAGCCAATGAATGAACAGTAGAGCACCAGTGAATGAACACTATAATCACTACAAATTAGAATTAGGATTTAGTTATAAAATTACATAGGTACATTACAAAATGAGCAATTATATACTGTAAAATATTAGAAAGCGTTGCGAAATTCATTAAATATATTATTTCAATAAAAACCGCAAGACATTTAGATTTAAAGAAAGGAGGGAATACAAAAGTTGAACGCAGAACTAGGTTAACTTTTCCTCATTTTCTATTGCAATATTTATTTTTAAAACATTTCTATCAGTTATTTTTACCTTACAAAAAATACAACTTTTCGTTTAAAAATAGATAACTCTTATCTAGTGACTACAATAGAAAACTGCGATTTTTAGAACACATAACATTTGTAATACAACACCTTGGTATGTTGCTTTAGGTTAAATTAGCAAATAAAATTATAAATCAGTGTTGTAAAAATGGAAATTCTTTAAAAATTTATGACTATATATATATTGAATAGTACGCAGTAATACCTAGCACGAATTAATGTTTTTTAGAGTTAAACAACGTTTTCTAAACCCAAAAAAAGCATTAAATTTCTAACCTCATAGTTGCCTTACCTTTAACTTAGTTCGTGCGTACTTTTTTGATCTTCTAATCACAAAAATATGCATTTAAACTATAACTATTTATAGTTTATAGTTTATATTTATAGCTTCGATATTTATAGTAACATTAATTGAAACAAACTTATTTATATGTAACGATACAACAGCCAGGTCTCCGTCACCTGCTGTTCATTCACTGGATCTGCGGGGTGACAGTTTTGCTCCAATAAATGAAGACAGCGTTCGTTCACTGGAACACGGGCAATTTAAAGGTCCAGTACGTGAACACTCATTTATTAATCAAAAAACGTACTTTTTGTGAAAAAACCTTGTGGGGAATTGAATAATAATATCTTACAACTATAAAAGCATAACTTCGATGCAGAAAAGGTAAATAATTTTGTTGTAAAAGCAGTGTAAACGAGGAGTTGTTTAGGCACGCACCTTATAGTGATCGACGACTTCCTCACCATCACTCACCATAATCGATGATGCTTCACATTTAAGAAATTTAAAAAATTATTTACAAGAATTTACTGCAACGAATTGTATATTAAACTCTTCAAAATTGCTTCAAGATTTCAAATATATAGAAATTCATAAAGACTCTAACTTTGAAAGGTTATATTTATATATTTATCGCATTCGTGTTCATTCACTGGTGACTGTTAAGCCACTGGATCACTCACCCTACTAATTTCGATAAATAAAACCGAAATCACAAAGTTTTGATTTAAAATACTGCAACCTTCAAAGTTATACATTTGTAAAGAAAAAAAAAGTTTCGGATAACAGTGAAAATTTAGTACAAGTTTATGGAGTCATTTTATACATAGACTCAATTGGTGCAGTTTACTTCTAATCTAGGATCAATATTGATTATTATTTAATAAAAAGTTGCTGTCAGGAATTGAAAATGTAATACATGTTTCTTTATCCATTTTAAATAAACATTGATATTATTTACACTTAATAGACCGGTTTGTGTAATACCAATTCCAAAAATAAATAGTTACTTAATTGCAAAATTAGCATTAAAATTAATTTATGTGGCAAACCTTTAATATTTTCACTAATTTCACAAATAAAATAAGGATTAGAATTGCAAAAGTATTATAATTTTATAGTAATTTGTTATTTTGTAAATCATGTCAGAATCCCTGCTTCTCCTTTATCGGTGTTTTAAGAAATCTTTGCTAAAACAGGGATTTGCTGCGAGGAGCAACGGATAATAATAGATTTAACATCCTACCGCCAAAGCAACGATTTTACCTACAGAGAAAGAAGGAGTAAGGTAGTACGAAGAGGGCAGTAGCTACGTACCCGACGAAAGTAGTAGCTATATATACCCACTCCGCCGCCACTTGCCACATCTACGTTATTATCTTTGTTATTGACAATGTAAATTGATATATTTCCACGTTTGATCAATGTGCACGGCTACGATTAAGCATCCAATGTTTTTGTTTTTTTTGCATTACAAATTTCTTCAGCAGAGCATCAGATATTTAAAACATTTGATTTCTACTTAGAAACATTAAATTTAAATTAATTCTGAATGCAAACATGCCTCTTCAACAAGCCAAAATAAATTTTCACGACTGGTAACTTTGTCATAGTATTGTAAATTAAAAGTAAGAAGTTTTTCCAATTAAGCATTTTTTAACTGCATTTTTATTATTTTTATTAGGGATATATGCATATTTCTAACAATATACTTTTTTCTAACTCATCAGGTACGATGTCGTAAACATAAATCTTACAGAGAAGCCTGAATGGTTATTGGAAAAGAGTCCATTGGGCAAAGTGCCTTGTTTGGAGTTTGAAAATGGAGAAACCTTATATGAGAGTTTGATTATCGCAGATTATTTAGATGAAGTTTATCCGCAAAATCACCTTTATCCAAAAAATCCGCTGGCCAAAGCGAAAGACAAACTCTTAATCGAGAGATTTAACTCAGTTACCACAACCATATATCAGGTACTTTGTTAGGGTTGCCACCTAGGCCAGTTGGACCGGCGCAAACGTTTAGAGGCCGATGAAAGCTCTTAAAAATCGGCGGAGTTCATACAATGACTCGGAAATCATATCATGATACTTTAAAAAATGATGTTGAAAACGATTTTAACAATACCCCCCCCCCCCAGCCCGGACGAACGAGCTTCGGACTTAAGTCTAAACTTGTATTTAAAATAAAGAAAATCTTCAATCTTCTTGATTCGAAGTTTGTCTAGTTGTCATTTACCAAGTAGGTCATAACTGTTTTTACCCCTCTTCCCTATCATGGTAGACCAAGACGTATCCTAGATATAATTCTTTAAGTATTAGCAATGTTATTTGTCAAGCAAAAATCTGTTGCCTTTTTAGCTGTTCGCAGGGAACACAGACCAGAAAGAGTTATTCGAAGAAGCTTTAAACGAATTGGAATTTTTCGAAAAAGAGCTTGCGAAAAGAGCAAAGCCATTTTTTAATGGAAGCCAACCTGGCATGTTAGATTTAATGATCTGGCCATGGTGCGAAAGAGCAGATGTAATAAAATTCCTCCGCGGAGAGCAATATGTTCTACCAAAGGAAAGATTTTTACGATTAGTTAGTAATCAACTTTTGCATTAAAATTCTTTTGAATTTTCTGAGTAACTTTATGTCTAAAAGTGATAATACTTCTAAATATGTTAATATTGAAGAAAGTAAGATTTGTTTTCCTTATTTAGTTGGAGTGGAGATCAGCTATGAAAGAAGATCCAGCAGTGCAACCCAGTTATCTCGACCCTGAGGTACACACTAAATACCTTCGAAGTCGTTACGCAGGATATCCTCAGTATGATTTACTCTGCACTGCTTTAAACGAAGGAATAATACACTAATATTGTACTACATTAAGAACTTACGTGCATCCAAAGTGTTCTTAAAATTCACATTATATGTAGAAAAAACACATTCTTTGCTATTTTATACATCACCTTTATATCAGTGTTATTATATTACATTATTATAATTTTTATTTCAATGTTAAAGAACCGGTCAAATAGTATAGCACTTAGTTATATTAAATTCGATATGCCTCATTGACACTTGCAGAGATATATTAATATAGTAACATTATAGTCTGTTCGAAGAATATCGCCAAATAAGTTGGAAATCTATGTTATGATAATGAAATAAAAAATGTAATACCTTTCATCTATTCTGTTGATTATATTTGGCTCGTTATAATTCAATTTCAGAATAAAGCAATGGAAAAGTGCAATCAGAATAGTAAGGAGTAATGTCTCCAATGCGTGAAGACAGACAAAAGTGGAACTGGAAACATCAGAATTACTATCTTCGTCTCTTATTAGAGCTGTTCTGTGGGCAGCGAGATTGCAGTGTATTACGGCTGCGCGCGTAACAGCACTAGCTTGATTCCCTCTCCCAATTATTGGAGAATTTCAAGACTTCTCTTTCACGGAAATAGTACTTACTATTCCTTCATGTTTCAGGGTATTTAAAAATTCCACTTGGACATAGCTTTATGGTTCAATCCAGGTTAGAAACAATATTTTGATTTAATCTTCCAAGCTTTACAAACTACAGAATTATTTCCTTGAACTGGAAAAAGATACGTATACTAAAATAAAGCCTTTAAACTAATGAACTACCCGGAATACGAAGAACTTCAAACTGAAAATCAAAATATTAAAAATTTAGTCCTTTTTGTGTTCACCAATGATTATTTTTAACTATGAAATTTTCGAAGATATTTTGTTAATAATTTTTATGTTAATTTTTTTGTCTACATGGTCTATAATCATTATTTTTTGAATATTCACTTAAGATTTTGAAAAAATTGTCTCTAGCTCCGCTGGGGTTCGAGCCCAGGTCTTTCTTACCAGTATATGGATGACATTTGAATCCAACTTGTAGGTATTGTGAAGAAAATATTCTCGTCTCTCCGTAGCTTAGTTGGTTAGAGCATCAGACCGTAGATCTGAAAGACCTGAGCTCGAACTTCAGTGGAACTAGAGAGAATTTTTTTCACAATTTTAAATTAATATTCAAAAGATTTG
>NC_046659.1:30833082-30836535 GCF_010883055.1 Belonocnema kinseyi | reverse complement strand
TTATTTATTTTATTTTAAATTTACTAATTATCAGGTTGTGTTCTTCTCATGTATACTCTCTACGATGCCTGTGATTGGCCAGAGCGCCTAACCGTGTCGACTGATCTAACCTGATTGACCAATCAAGTCTTTTTGTAATAATCCGGGAGAACGGAAAGCCAAATCGGATTGATACTATATTCATTGTCCCTACCCTGACGGAAATGAATATGATTTCTATATACTTTCTAGAATCAGAACGTCTAGGACAAGTTTAGGACGGTCGCCTTGTCTAGGGTTCATCTAGCGGCGTCTAGTAAGTTTTACGTGCATCCCTTTTGAGTCTAGCATTCGTCTAGTATCTTCTTGAAAAGGGTCAATTCTAGATGATGTGCTCGTAGACAATCTTATCTAGAAATCTTCCAGATTTCCGGCAGGGTATTGATGTTTTAAGATTTCTACTGCTTCTCGTACGTTTTCTTAGAAAAATATTGTGTTTTTGCGATGACCGCTCTTTTGTCAAATAGAATTTTATGTCCTGTTTCGATGTGATGTTCAGCTAATCCGAATTGCGTAAAATTTTTTAGTCTGATATGTAGAATAAATAAGCATATGTTATTCCTAAGATTGTGATAATTCATGGAAGATACAAATATTACTTTTATACACATTAATATTTTAATTTTCATCCTCATATATCATTCAATAGTCACTCATTTCTGGAGACTCTGGAGATCCCCGGTGGACGGAATGAACGAAGAGAATACGCAACAGCGTACCCTTATCGTATCCGTATAGTATCATTTGCGCATGATGCAACAAAAACTTTTAAAAAACAATAAGATGAACATTTAAAATATTGCAATTCGAATGTTAAATTTACTGTGATTTTTCCGCCGTTAAATGAATATTGCAGTTCAGATCTTCAGGGCTAACCTGAAACTGAGGTATCAGGTTGTGTTCTTCCCATGTAGACTCTCTACGATGCATGTGATTGGCCACAGCGCCTAACCGTGTCAACTGATCTAACCTGATTGGCCTATCGAGTCTTTTTGTAATAATCCGGGAAAACGGAAAGCCAAATCGGATTGATATTATATTCATTGTCCCTACCCTGACGGAAATATATATAGTTTTTATATATTTTCTAGACTCAGAACGTCTAGGGCAAGTTTAAGGCGGTCGCCTTGTCTAGGGTTCATCTAGCGGGGTCTAGTAAGTTTTACGTGCGACCCTTTTGAGTCTAGCATTCGTCTAGTATCATCTAGAAAGGAGTCAATTCTAGACGACGTGCTCCTAGACAATCTTATCTAGAAATCTTTTAGATTTCCGGCCGGGTAAGATTTCTATTGCTTCTCGTATGTTTTCTTGGAAAAATATTGTGCGCTTTTGCGATGACGGTTCTTTTGTCAAATAGAATTTTATGTCCTGTTTCGATGTGATGTTCAGCTAATGCTAATTGTGTAAAATGTTTTAGTCTGACTTTACTCTCAGGTTCCTTTATACGTTGACTCACCGCCCTTCATGTTTCTCCAATATAGACTGTCACAAGAACCATGGAAATTGAACAAAACGGAAAATTGTCTTTTTGGACGTACTAGTTTACAAAAGATTTGATAATACATTAAGACATGGCTTTTATAGAAAATCCACCCATACAAACACATACCTGTATGCCTTCTCCCATCACCACCCCTCTGAAAAAACAATCTGTCTTCAACTCCCTTGTATACAGAGCTGTCTCCATCCAATAGAAAATACACTCAAAAAACAAGGCAACACAACCTAATAAAGAGAGAAAAACGACCAGCATCCTACCCTGCATCCAAGGTGTTGCAGAACAATTAGGAAGAATTCTCAGTAAACACAACATCCAAACTATATTTAAACCACCTGCGAAAATAGGAATAATTCTAAACAACACTTAAGACAAAAATGCACCTCTCAGTGATCAGGGAGTATATAAAATCCCCTGTTCTGGTGGCAAAGTCTATATTGGAGAAACCGAAAAGGCGGTGAGCCAACATATAAAAAAAGCTGAACATCACATCCAAACAGGACATAAAATTAAACATACTTCGTCGCAAAAACACAAAAATTTTTTTCAAGGAAACAGAAGCAATCGAAATCTCAAAACACACTAATAACATCAAAAGGGAGAATGGATATAATACTAATCCGTATTTAGCTTTTCGTCCTCCCGGATTTTTTTAAAAGACTTGCTTGGTCAATCAGGTTTGACCATTCTATACGGTGGGGCGCTCTGGCGAATCGCAGACATCGTAGAGAGCATACATGTGAATAACAGTACCTGATACTTCAGTTTCCGGTTAGCCCTGAAAAAGTGAACTGCAATGTTGACGAAAGGTCGGAAAAAATTCGTAGTTTTTATACACAATTGGAACCCGAAATACCTGTGTTTATCATAATAAATCATTATGAAAGCATTGAGTCTTATTAATATAATACCTTTCATTAACATAGGCTAAAGGCAACTTCAAACGTATCTTCTTTCAGTAGCAGCATACTACTTACGCGACTATGGATGTGCTTGAAGTCGCCTTCAGCGGCAGTTATGACATAATTTTTTTAATTGGTCAGTAAGGTAGCCTTAAACCTATTATTAAGCCGTTACTTAACAGATAATAGAAATATAGTTAACCTGTAAATTACTCAACAGCCATCTTTACATATTTTATCAAATCTATCGGTCGAACTTTACACTCGATATATAAGTACCTAAATCGTTGTGGAATTTCAATTTAAATACGGCAGGTTCAGAAGAATACGGAAAGTTTGTAGACTGAGAATAATATACTCTTCTAGACTTTTCCAAAAAAAACAGAGTAAATTCCAAAAAGAAGAAAGCATACAAATACTAAACTTGCCGCTACCATACAAGATTTGCTGTTCTGTCGACGTAAAGATTTTAGAGTGTCTTCGTTCTTTTTTAGAACATCTTGTACGTCTTGGAGTTCGATTTCCAATCGCTCTCGATCTTCGATAGTCATTAGTTTGGTATTCAGTTTTCTCTGAATTATGTCAACACGGTGCCATGAGTCTTTTAGTATTCCTTCAACTTGGTGTATCTATAAAAACATAAAAACCAAAATTTTATTAAAATTTAGTATTTCTCAAGTGTATCCGGAAGTGTAATTTCGACCCATTTCAATAATAAATATTACTAGGACCTCATACGTACGCGAAGAGCGTGTGTAAATTGTTGTACATGCAATTATTTTATTTGAAAATGAAGTTTAATAAAATACCATGAAATTAATTTTTACTTAAATAACTATTATTTATAGGTATACATTTTTGCGTGGATGACCTCTCACGTTATACAAGAAATAATCAGTACATGCATCGTAAACTACGATCCAAGGCAAGTCATGTGTAAACATCTTCGAGAAACGTTAACTTATAGCAAAGATATTAGGTCCTAGATACGGCATGGGTCAGTGGTGGGGACGG
>NC_046659.1:30831980-30832982 GCF_010883055.1 Belonocnema kinseyi | reverse complement strand
GACTCGGGATACTTATAAGATACTACCATGATTTTTTCAGATTTTTTGGTCCAAAAATAAATTAGGCCAAAAACCGGCCTTACCGACCCTCCCCCTTTAACGACAGTTTCATTTTTATTTAACAAGATTGTACTTAAATTTAACACCATTCAACACCATTCAACATTTACAATTTCAACAGAAATTTACTTAAATTTAACTAAATTTTGAATTCAAATAAAATGTATTCACTTTTCGAAATGATCTAAATTGTATTCAATCTTAAAGTACGAATAGAATTGTTTTAAAACTTATTTACTCAGTATCTAGCAAATTTCTCTTTTAAAAGGAACCAGACGAGAAATTAATTTAATTTAACTAAACTTTATTCAATTCTTAAATTCACCTAAATTTCATTTAAATGTTGAATTTAGCTAAATTTCATAAAGTTTTTTAATTTATATTAATTTAATTTAAATTTTAAGTTTAGTTAAAAAAAATAATTTTAGAAATTTCACTGAAATTATAAAGTAAGAAAAGAATTTTTTTACATTTACTTATTGTCTCGAAATTTTAAAATGATAATAAATAGACTATTTTTAGGCTATCTTTAATTTACATATAATTAGGTAATTCAGTGTTCATAACATTTTTATCGTACAGGCTGTACAGAGCCAGGCGACCGACTCAACTATAGCAAAGATTGCTATAGCGGTGGCGAAGGCGAACGCGGGCAACAGAAAATCGCGTTCGGTTTGGAATTCAACAACTTTCGGTGTGCTCCCTGGCCCGCCCCGCACGCTAACCTGCTAGGAGGAAGCGGTTGCCATAGGAACGGTGAAAAGTTGAAGAGGGCAGCACCTCGATATAGTCGAAAATGTAGTTATATATATATATATATATAAATATATATAATTGTCAAGAATGGGATGTGCCGCATATACTGGAACTTTATATTCTCGACAATTGTTTCTGTTGCTCACTCGAGGCCTGACATGGTTCTTCTTGACTTCGAGAAGCGAA
>NC_046659.1:30818726-30831880 GCF_010883055.1 Belonocnema kinseyi | reverse complement strand
ATCGACTCGGGATACTTATAAGATACTACCATGATTTTTTCAGATTTTTTGTTCCAAAAATAAATTAGGCCAAAAACCGGCCTTACCGACCCTCCCCCTTTTTAATTTTATTTAATTGAATACAGGTATGTGGGCTCTTTCTTGGCTTCAACGATGGAGAGCATTCAAATAAGCTGGAGAAATTTTAAAAAATGCCCTTATTTTTATAGTAATTAGTTAAATTCAACAAGAAAACTCAGGGAAGTAATTAGGACTCATAGTTTTAAATTTTTTTGTTTGAAACTTTTCAGAAGACGACAATGTCAAAATATAAAAGGAAGCGTTTAAAATTCAGATAACTATTTTGCATGGAAATACTTTATTATTCCACAATTTTATTTCAAATTAGAAGTACGTTAGCAATTAAATAATTGTTCCATTCAAAATTATTCAGTTTCGAAAATTGGATTATAACTTCAAAGCCTTTAAAATTAAAAGATTTTAAATAAGAGAAATTTGAAATAAAAACAATTAAAATTACAGTGTAATTATTTTCTTTTAGAAGCGTAAAAATATAACCATAATTATTAAAAGAAACTTGTTTATAAATTTAAAATTCAAAATTTCAGTATCTTGTGAAAAATTGGAATAAATGTAAAGCCTTTGAAATCGAAAACTTTTTATAAGAAAAGGAATTTTTAATTGAAAGGTTTTAATATATTTTCAATTTAAAACATTAAAATTGAGTAATTTTTTAAACAGAAATGTCAAGAATTGTATTATTTGAAATTTGCTCATAGAGTTGATAAATTAAAAATGCAAGCATTCAGATTTTTTAAATTTTGAATATGCCTCAAGTATAATCTGATAAATTCAAATTATTTAATTTTGAAAGTTTTAAATTGAAAATTGAAATGCAGAATTCTAAATATTTGTATTTGGGTATAATCAAATTTTAGAGGCCATTAATTTAAGCCTAATCAAGTTAGAAGGCTTACAGTTGTCAATTTTACGATATTAAACCCTTATATTCAAAACCAAATTAAATTTCAATGTTAAAATTTTAAATTGTTTAAGATTTGATTTTTAAATTCAGAATTTTTTCAATGCTTTACATTTTTAATTTTCCACTGTCAAACCTTTTTTTTTTTTAATTTAAATCATTGAGAACAAATATTACATTTTAGTAGACACAACTTGTTTTTACATAAAAAATTTAATTTTGGAAATACCCTGTGTGCCAAGGTGAACAATCCGTCGAGAGGGAAAAATGGGTTAAGCCAAATCTGCTGTTTGCTTGAAGAAACTCACTATCTTCGTTTTGACGTAAGTCTTCTTTACGTATACGCTGCAATGCGAAAATGACCCTTACGTCAAACTTCAGAGGGTAACTTTTTTCTCCAAGACGGCAAAAATAATCACGGCTTATCACATTGAAAAAAACTATTTGATAACAAAATTTCGTCACTTCTTTGTTACATGAAAACATTTGTTCTTGTTCTTGTTTACGAGATTTAAGAAGTAAGAAAAAAATCTTGATTGGAATATATTGATTTTTAAAGAACAAGAAGCTTTAAGCATTATAACGCTAGGCGTAAATAATTTTAAAATATCTTCCTTTTTAATTTAATAGAATAATATTAAAATGGAAGTTTTAATATTGTCAGAAATAAATATTCACTTTAAATTCAAGTACCTAGATGACAGTTTTGACTTGTCATGTTCATTGTAATTTTTAAATTATGTCTAAGTGTCTACGGTGTTATGAATTGCAGTTGGAAGAAAGTTGTGAAAAATACAATAGAGCGGAATTAAACTTCGGTTTTCAATAAAGATCTTTAAAAAGGAGTATACAATTTTTGAAAAAATAAGTCTAACAAAAAATTGCCAGATCATGCATTTTTTGGTTTGATTCACAATTTTATTCAAATATGAAATTCCTTCCAAATTTCTTTTTAATTATGCAAGAAATAAACATTTTTAATATCTTTTTCAAATAAGAAACTGGGGTTTTGTGCATGATTGTCGTTATTTCTCTTTAAAAAACCTTTTTCGTTAATGAGGTAATTAATTTATAATGCATAATCCTTTAAAATTTTATAAAAGAAACTGAAAGTTGATCAAATATTTAAATTATTAGAAAATAAATTTATTTACGAACAAATTTAAAAAAGCAAGTTTTTTATGAAAGGAAGGAATTTAAAATAATTATTTTAGCAAAATCAAAAAATTTGAATGGAATTAAGTATGCAAACAGTTAAACAAGTAAATGCAAACAAAAGCTTAATAGACCAGCTGGAAAGTATAGTTTTCTATACATGACCGATGGAGAAAATTTAAAAGTTTCAACTTATTTTTCTCAATAAATACAAAATAAAGAAATAAAGGAAATAATTAAAGGAAAATAAATAAAAAAAACTAAGGAAACTTATATATTTATTAAAAATAAAATAAAAACGGCGTCAAATTCTTTAAAAAAATATAGACTATTAAAGTACACAATAGTTCTGTGGATTTATAGCATTGGTTTATATTATTTTTCATGATTGCGGTTTAAAAAATGTAATTAGCTCAGATATTAAAACTACAAAAATGCAAAAATTATGGCAATTTTTATGTCAAGTTTTATTATTAAATGCTAATAAAAAAATTAAGCAAACTTACATTTTTTCTTAAAGTTAGATTTTTGGAGCAGAGAAAATGACATTTTGTAAGATTGAGTTACTTCTTATTTCAATTTGAAAAAATGGTTCATATTTATAATATGGCCTTAGCTAAACTGTAGAAGCAAGCCGTAATTTCCTTTGACTTTCGAAAATGCTTCTTACACTTTACAGCGGTTAAAAGAATCATATACCACTAAATTCACAAATATTTAAAAAATGCAACATTTCAGAAGGAAATTTAGGGAAAAATTTTTGTTCTAAGTTTTTATAAGGAAATTTCTTTTCAGAATTTTTATTTCTTTAACCAGAAAAAAATAGTTAGGACATATTCAACCACAATTCTGGTTGATTTAACCAGACAGTTTTTTTAGTTCATTTAAATTTAAATAAAATTTAACTGTATCTTCAAATTCACTTTTCTACTAATTTCCAAAAAAATTATAACTTGAATAAAAAATAAACTTTTTAATTCAAATTTGTTACTACTATTTTATACTAACATTTTTGCTACATTTTGAGCATAATTTTGATTTCAAAAAGTCTTTAGAGTTTTGGATTTCAGATGCACTATAATTTGGCGCGACCGAATATATGATTGCCTGTCGCGCCTCCACAAGCATGTGGAGGAACCAATCGGTACATATCGCGCCTCTACAAGTATGTGGCCGAACTAAAAGCCATATATATATATATATGCAAGACCACAAAATTCCCTGCCGCGCTAACTACCGGTATGTGGTGCAACTAATCTCATGCCGTATCTAGGACCTAATATCTTTGCTTATGGTAAAAAATTTCACAAATATATCACTAAGTTTTGAAAAGATTTCAAAGCTTTTCTTGAATTAAAAAAAAATGATTTCACAAAGATGCATATCGCTATTTAAGATTGTCACACATCAAAGCCCCGAAATTAAAAAGTTAAAGGAAGCGATGTAAAAAAATATTTATGGTTCTGACAAATTACCTCTTTTATGGTTGACTGGGTGTTCGTTCACAGTGAAAATTAAGATAAAATATATTACAGAAGCAATATACAGAGTGTACATATTTTCTTATAAAAATTAAATTTTTTAAATTTTCTAATGGTTTTGATTTAATAATGCAATTGAGATAGAGAAGTTGTACTAATTATTGAAAAGGTTACCGTTGCACTTATGTTTATATGTAACATTTTATAAATAGTACAATATAAATGCAACCTCCTTATGCTAATACACTCAACTCCAGATATAAGAAAGGTTGCGTGGCTTTGATCCTAAATCGAAAGAATCGACACGTAAACAGACAAGCTGGCATGTACCATTTGTTGGATTTGAACGCACGATGCAAGTAATGCGCTGAAGGTACTGCCCTCATTCTGTTTGTCAAGCTTGACTAAATGCCGTCTTTCGGTCTGATGGGCTTCGCGTCACAAAACATACCGAGGACGTAAATTCTAGGAATATCGTAACCTGAGGCTTCTTATATCAGAAGTTGAGCGTATATGTTAAGTTTTCCCACCTGCCTTATACTATATAAACCATAATTATTTAAACATTTAGGAATATTTTATTTTAATAAGAACAATAAATGTTCTAACGATAGAATATATAGGTACACGGAACAATCATCTAGTACGCTCCTATTGTCTATTACGAAGATTAAATTCTTCCTATATTCACTATTTTGTTTTAATTTTTGTTTAATTCAGAATCTTTATTAAGATGTAAAAAATGTCTTTTACTCAGAAAAAGTACATATTAATCGTTTACGTCAAAATTAATTAATTTTTTTCTTGACAAATGCTTCAAAATCAGTCATTTGTTTCTTTACATTATTATCACCTGGAAAACTTATTATTTCAATGGGTTCAATCTTTTTTCTGTTTGTTAATTGCTTCCAGTACTTAAACAACTCTTCAATTGAACAAAATAATACCTCTTAACAATCTGGTAGACTAATTCTTCCTTGATGGAAGTAAAAATATAGAAATTCTCTCGCTATTGATCATGTTCTATCTCTAGGATCGCAACGGATAAACAAAAGTGTAGAGTAAGCAAACAAAACATAATAAATCAATTTTTGCAACAACCAAAAAATTAGTTGTGCATAGTGGTTTCGTTTGATACGATACTGTCTCGGATCGGGATTTAGAGCGCAATAATGCACTGATTTTAGATTAGTTTTTCTTAGAAAACTGAGGTATAAATTTTCTAGAAAACGCGGAGAATGGATTTTCATTCTTTTGTTTATGTAATTTGTATGTTATTGCAAACAGCAAAGTGTTGAATTTTTGCATTTCATGTTTGATCTGCTAGACAATATGGTTTTTATACTTCAATTCACTTAAGTTCAATGCAAAGCGAAATAAGAAAGAAGAAAATTTTAGCTTGCAAAGCTAATTGTTACAAGCAGATTTTATTAACAGACCATTCATATTAAGAATATTTGTTTTTATGTATATTCTAGGTCTAAAATTGCTTGCTTTTATTATTTGCGTGATACTTGGCCATCAAAATTCAAGAATAAATGTTATTAATAATTTTTGATAAATAAATTATATAAACAAATAAACATCACAGACATTAATAGACAGAAATAAAAATTTTTTCTTCTGCTCTTGTTGTAATGATATTACCAATGCTGTTTTCTGCGAAAATTGTACCATCCGTTTATATTAGTTTATTTTATAAGCAAAATATATAAATAATTGCATATTTCAGGAGATTGAAGCAAAACGAAGTCAATTTTTCATCTAGTCTCATTGCAATTATATTGACAATTATGTTTTCTGAAATAATTTTACCATGCATTATTATTTGTTCATTTTATGAACAAATTATATAAACAAATGTACATTTTAAGAGTTTTGAAGCAAAAATAAATCGTTTTTTTTTCTTCTGAACTTCATGAAATCATATTGCAAATGATTTTTAATGAAAAAATTTTGCTATGCATTAATGTTTTTTTTATTTTATGAACAAATTACACAGAATCAAATTCATATTTAGGGCGGTTTGAAGCAAAACTAAATCTTTTCTTTTTTCTGACCTAGCTGATATCATATTGCAAATTATGCTTAACCCTTCGAGAAAATAGTAATTCTATAATTATTATTTATGAAATAAAGTACAGCAATCTTTCTCACAAATTAACGACTTAAAAAGGAAAAAATTACAACTGTAAAGTTGCAAGTTTAAATGTAGGATGCATCACTGAAATTTTGATGAATCAATCGAATGCATTCTATTTAAAACAATTCAGTCGGAAGTTGTTAACTTTTTAATATCCGAATTATATGTTCTCCTTTTTAATAAACAGTACAATATTGCCAGATATTAAAACAAATATATTCTTTTTCATCAAAAACATTTTAAAATTGAATGAAGGTTGAAAATAGATTCTATAGTCGCATTTCGAGGTTTTAAATTGTTTACTACTAAGCCAAAGTACACACCTTGCACTATGGGGAAAACAAATTTTAGCATTTGCGCTACAGCCCTACACAGTTTAACCAGGCAGTGGAGGAGTCAGGGGGCACCCCTGTTAGTTTACTAAACAAACTATATACCAATCGAAATTGTGAAGGTATAAACAGGTAAGTCGATACTAGTATTTTGCACCAATCTGTTAACGCAACAAACCTGATATCAAAATAAAAATAATTTTATTGCGAACACGATGACATAAAATTGTCTGCGAAAATCTGTTTTGAATTCCGGTTGTCAAGTTTTAAAATGAATGTAAAATGCATGGAAAAAATCACTTTTTTGTATTTTTAGTATAATTTTTTAGGGTTTGAAAAAAGTGTGACGGGAAAATATAGAGGCTTGTAGAGAATTATCCAGCGAAGAATTTCATGTATCAGACATATGGGTTTCAGACCCTAATGCACCCCCACGTGTACCTAAAAACTACCCTTACAAACCAAAAATGTCAATTCTTTATTAAATCGACTTTTGAACACTGTATTCTCGTGTGTTTTTACTTAAAATTTTTAATATTGGTCTAGTAGAATATTTAGTATCATTGGTTAATTAATTTTTAAATATTTACACAAATGGAATTTGTTTAAATAAATTTATTTTGAAAATTCATGTTTTTCCCGAAAATTATTACTATTAGTCTAGTCGAATATTTTTCAACATTGGTTCATTAATTTGTAATTGTTTAAACAAAAGAATTTTGTTTAATTATTTTTTTACTGAAAATTATTAATATTTGTTTATTATAGTATTTATCAGCATTGTTTGATTAATTTTTTTGTAATAAAAAATATTACTATTGGTCTATTGGAGTATTTAGCGACATAGGCTAATTAATTGTTAATTATTTAAACAAATTCCATTGGTTTAAACAATTAAAAATGAATGAACCAATGTTAATAAATATTCGGATAGACTAATAGTAGCAATTTTTAGGTGAAAAAACTAATGTTTGAAATCAAATTATTTAAACAAATTCCATTTGTTTAAATAATTAAAAATTAATTAACCAATGATAATTAATATTCCACTAGACCAATATTAATAATTTTAAGTAAAAAAACACGAGAATACAGTATTCAAAGGGTCTAGCCTATGAGATACCGTGAAAAACTAACAAAAGCTTTTGACTTTACGGAGTTTATGAACCTGTGCTACATCTGTCACATTTCAGAAGCATAAACTTGCATAATATCTAAAGTTCGTTTCAATTTTTTACTATTTTTTCTAGTGTGGGGGGGGGGGGAAATAACGGCAATATAAAGCGCAACTTGATTTCAAACCTGAGATTGGAAATACATAAAGGATTTATATTTGATCGTGGATTTTGAGTACAGACACGAGACTTATGTAAAACCTGAAGTTTGTCTTAACTCCTAATCAAATTTCCCTTAGACTAGGGAAAAACTGGGAAACTGTAGAGATTTTGTGATTTGATTTTAATTCAGCGACTCAAAATACGTAAAAATACTGTAGTTGATCATCGACTTTCATGTCTAGAAATACAACTTGCATTAACCCGTAAAATGTCAATTTTTCATCATTGTTCATGATTCAAATTAAAAATCAAATGTTAATCTCAGTGACATTAATCACTCGCTTGTTGCAACAAATAATCATGATTGATTGTACACTTTTTTTAATATGTGAGGAGAATGTAAAAATTAATGAATTTATGTAAGAAATAAATTAAGTAATACCTTTAAGTACTTTTGCAAGATTCAAAATATATTTTGTTCATTTTAATTTTTTCCCCGATTCTGTTACTTCCAAGTAATCGTCCATTCAACTGCTGGCAGTCTGCCGACTCCCTGAAGGAAAGCAGGCTAATGAAAGATGCTGATTTTGACGGTGCATTTTTCCATTGGCCAGCAATCGGTCGACTCCCTAGGCAGTCTGCAGAGTTCCGAATCTGTCAACTGGCTACGACACACACACACACATTATCGCATTTACTGTTACACAATATACAGTTGCACCCATTATCCATTTTATGCATTAAACATACAATTAGATATTAATGTTATATTCTAAGCTGAAACACACAAAATCGTCTTAGAAGAAAGCAGCGCTGGCGAGGATCGAACAGGGGTCTGCGGTGCAGCAGAGCGGAGTAGATAGGCTAAGCTTAGTCTGGCTAATAGATTTCCTTACCGAAATTAGCGACCGCGTAGAAATTAAATCTTTATTCTGATAGTAATGAAGAAAACGTCAAACAAACCATTGGCAGACTTTGTTTTTTATAAAAACTTATGGATTGTTTAGACATTTCATAAATATGCGTCACTCCTCTGCAATCATACCTCTTTGACAGTTTGTAATAACAAATCCATTGGAATTTATCCATTTGATTTTTACCGACAGGTGCTCTATCCTCAAAATTTATAAATAAATTTTAAGCCGCATTGTAAAACTGAAATGACAAAAAACATCAACTTGAAAGCAGTCAGTTATGCTATTAAAAATGTTATATATTACAACCACATAATGAAGAGTAATCAAATTGTATACAATCTATAACTACAAAATGATCACAATTAAAATTGAAAAGTAGCAATGTAGCTATATAGTTAGAATAAGTAATTGATGTATCGGCCTATAGAAATTAGAATTAAGATATTGTCTAGAAAAAGAGGAAGAGATGAGTAGCGAAATTATACAAGAGTAATAAGGAAATCAATATAGCTAAAAAAGGGGTAATAAAATTAAAATTATAAAGTAGGTTGGAAATATAGTCAACCAGAGCAAAATAAATACGGGACTTTATCAATACGTGCCTCGTCGAGTTTTCTCGATTCGTACATGCCTCGTCGAGTTTTCTCGATTCGTACGTGCTTCGTCGAGTTTTCTGGATTTGTACGTGACTTTACAAGAGGCTTATTCCTATATAAACCCCAGATTCACCCCTGGTGATTGTCGTTTAGTTTGTGGCAGTGACACTGTAGACTCAAACTTCAAATGTACGAACCGCTTGGATAAAGTCGCGATCAATTCAACAAACGTGAATTATTCCTTAACGAAAAACCGCATTGTGTAAAGTCGCGTACCTGTTATTTTCGATCGTAAAATAGTACGAAGTGTTAAGGATAAACTAAGTCCCTTCGGCTTTCGGTCGTCGTATACGTTGATTTCCGAATATTTCGTGTGCATCAACTAAAAACACCCGGTAGAATTCCGTCGCTATTCTAACCTGGAAATACTTTTTTTTGCAGCGTTAAAAATGTAAAAAAATTTCATTAACTTCTGCTGAAGGTGACTTCAAGCGCATCCATAATAGCTCAAGTAGTATGTTGCGCGCGAAGTTGGAAAATAAAATTCTCTCTCACTTGCATCGCAGCGTTGTTGTCAGAGATTTCCAGTGCGTGGCGCTAGCATCCAGACAAAATTTTTAAAGTTACCGACGAAACGCTTATTAACTGCTAATAAAAAAAGATGCACTTGAGGGCGCCTTCAGCCCATGTAAATGACAGGTATTTTATTTTTTAAAGTTTTTAACGCTACAAGAAATAGTATTGCGAGAATTCCGTGAGTTTCTAATGCAAATTTTAACGTAGAATCCGAATTTCAACAATTTAAAAGTTGATTTTGCTATTTTTTGACTTTTTTAAAAACGAACCGAATGGGGATCTAATGGGGTCTTTACGGGTACTTTGTAGAGGCTCCATTCGGTCCCTTCGGTCCGCCAGGGTACAAATCATCGGGGATAATAACACTACAAATATTATCGTGCCCTTTAAAGACTGAAAGGTAGCGTAAATGTTTATAATTACTTCACTGTAAACTAATTTTATACTCGTTTATTCTAATAAACATATCTGTAACTTGTGAAAATTGACATATTTTTGAGTTTTACATAACACGCAATCCCCGTATCCCATTAATAAACTATCCTCGCCTTTTGCTCGGGACGTGACACAGGAAGCTTACATCATATTTCTTTTACAGCATTTTTTTGGAGGAAGCGTAAGACATACATTTTGATGCTTTTTGTTTTTATAAATAACTGGATTGTTCAGAAATTCCATGACTATGCGTCACTCGGTTTCGCCCATTTATTTGATATCATTAATGTGACTCTTTATTTGATGTATGCCGCCAAGCGGTTTCTATGTAGATAATCTCACATTTTTTATGAAGAATTTTTATAAACACGTCATTCAAGAAAAGGAGTGGGGTAGCATATAAAGAGATCTGCAACTAATATTTTGTTAGTCCAGTTGAAATATGTGAAATATGTGAATATGTGAAGAGAATAAACTGTTTATGGAGTATCTTCAAGGAAATTTCAATAACATCCAGTTTGTAAAAAAGTGAACAGGAAATAAAATAAATTCAGCGTCAGTGTTTTTTTCTATAAACTTTAGAAAATGGTATATGCACCACAGAATAAACTGATGCTTGCAACTACAGACAATTTGAACGCTTCATTTGCCAAACAAGTTATTGCAGGAGTTACATTTATTAAAGCTGACACTTTAGCTGTAAAATTAAATTTTGTATGCACTCATCCACGATGCAGCATCTCGCTGAGCTTTGAAGATTGGAGGATATTCAACATGTATTTTACAGACATTGAATCATGTTTCAATGCTGGAGTGACTGAAAGATTGATTAAATCTGCGAATTTTAATCTGCGTTTTGGTTTTCATCATGATGTTAATCTGGTATCCTTAGAGCAATCAGGATTCAAGGATTCGTATTATCCTTTTCTAATTCGCGATTCTACATTCAGCGTCCTGAAGGAAGTCAGCCTGCGTATCGATCAACGATTCTATGAGTTGTCATTGAAGCAGTTTCAATGAGCAAATGACTTTATAATTGAAACTGTCACAGAATATTTTTGGTGTAAAAGCGGAGTTCTCAGTGAAAAAACAATTGAAACATTCGTGAAAAAAATTATGAAAAATTAAAAAGAAAGTGCTGTAAAAAATATGTTTTTACAGATCCTATAGCTTTCTTTATTTGCAGAGATGATTATACTTAATGGTAAGCATTTATCTGAAGCTTTTATTACAAAAACTAAAAATATTGGGGATAGATTCATTTGATTAAAAAATAAAATAAATTATACGTCTATTTAGAGCTAAAAATATGCATGCATTAATATTAAGAGGTCATATACACTGGATGAATTATAAAAAGGCTTGTATTTGATTAAAACATATATTTTCATTAATAAATACACAATATACATAATCACAATAAAATTCTTTTTTTACAAATCCAAATTACTTATCTAACTATTGTGAGATTCATCAAATCCCAACCATTTTATTTATAATTTATTCCCACGCTTTTTAACAATTTTCTCCACAAGGTAAATATCAGAATGTTGAACTTTAGATAGTTCTTGCTCATAAAAGCCAGCAACAATAGGCTGATCCTCATAGTCTTTGAAAATATATGTAAATGGGTCCGTATTTTTAACATTATGCACTGTAAAAATTTCTGATGTCCAATTTGGAGCATAATCTTTTCAAACACTTATTTATACTTACTAACACGAACTTTTTCTCCAATTTTAAATTTGGGTTTCTTGTCATTATTCTTTACTTTGGATTTTTTGATATTCGCAATAAAATGTTGCTTTCATTTTGAGCATTAACTTCATTTAGTTTCATTAAAATGGTTCGATGTTTAGTATCATTGTAAGGAGAAATTAATGTTGATAAATAACATTTCTAACCATTTATAATTTCCCTGTAAACTGAATTGCATGTACATTTTGATTTTTAATGTTCGATTTAATCTCTCACAGATTGATGCTTTTAAATTACTAAACGATGGATATTAATGAATATTATAGGTTTTCATAAGATTTCGAAAAGTTGCATTGCCGCAGTTACATCTTGAGCATTTTTAGTTTTTACAGAAACAGCCCATCCAAATTTTGAAAATGTATCAATGATGGTTAGTATGTATTTGAAACTCCTGTTTTCCCTTACGTAAGGTTGCATTTCAACAAGATCCGCTTGCCAAGTCTCGTCAATACCACGGATATCAACATGTCTTCGTTTATAATGTTTGATAACTGGTTTATGGAGTTCTCTCACCAGCTGCAGTTTTTTTTATTCCATTTTCGTGTGCCCTCATTCGAGTGTCCAAATGAGAAATGAGTTCTGAATTGTGATGTACTAGTTCATAAGTTGCTTCCATGTCAATTTTTAATTTTTTCAAACGTTTATCAATAGAATTTTTTAGAGCATCAATTATCATATTATTGTTAACTACTTCAGTTTGCAGTAAGGCAACTACATCGTAGAGGGTCTTAATTTCTCCTTGAATCATATGCTGCACCAGATCCAAATTTATCGCATCATTTGGATATTGAGTTTCAGCTACATCACACAGCCTTTTGTTTTCCATATTATAATTTCCATCATATGTTACCAGAAATCCAATACCTGGAATACCACGATTTGCGATCTCAGTCTGATTAAGCTGACGTCCGAACACATCAATACACATTTTGAGAATGATGAAATTTTTCAGGAACATTGATTAATAAATGATATTTGCTTCACGCAATTATTCAATTGTAGACATTATTTCATTTGTATGGTTAGGGTTAGCAGCTGCTCGGGATGATAAAAGCAAACGTAAAAGATCCATTAATTCATTTGAATCATCTCAGTAGATATAATCCATTTTCTTACACTCTTTACTAATCATATACTTTGGCAATAAACCTTGACCTAACAAAATACGCTTCTTGCTTTTTTTAGTGGACTTTAGAGACGATATAGCTATTACTTTTGCAATGAAGTTTTGAAATTTTAAACTATCATTACGACGAACAGTTCCATCAGCTTTATAAAATTTATTGTGAGCATTTGTTGAGAAAATAATATCTCTATAATTCGCGAAGTCAATTGGTACTTACAAAAGTTTCCTCAGGCACCTTTTTAAACAGAAGTACAAGCAAACCCTTCGTTGCAGTATACCAGGTGTATACATATGAAACCGGTATTACCATTTAGCGGCCAGTAGGCACACTTGTAGGCACTGTCGGAACTTACCATTTGTGCTAATTGGCGTATTG
>NC_046659.1:30817403-30818626 GCF_010883055.1 Belonocnema kinseyi | reverse complement strand
GTATAGAGCTCCAAGGAGATTATGTTGAAAAATAAAAAAAAATTTACCCAAATAAAATTGTTTTTATACTTCATTCTAAGGACTTATTGAACTACCCTCGTACATCATCAAATAAAGTAATTCAATTTAATCGTGCTTCACTTGGCATAATTATTTGTGAATTTTCATTAAAAGTAAAATAATTTACACCATTGATAGACTCGAGAAAGCTTTCTAAAAATTTATATTTCGGTTGATTTACGATTTTGAATAAACGTAAACATTTTCAAATTGCAATCTATTTGGATGTGTTCAAAGAGCAAGTACAGCATTGGTTTTTCCACAATTTGATGGACCAGAGAAAATGGCTCGTACATTATTGGCAATCAAATTTCCGTGCCGCTTTTCACTATTTCTTTCGCATTTTTGCATAAGATTGTCGAAATTTATAACGGGTAATTTTACAGGTTATGTCTCCAACTTCATCTTTTTGACTACTGAGGAAAAACTAGAAATACTCGGCTTATAAAGACCAATCACTCAGTCTTGGCCTTTTTTCAAACAGATATGATCGTGCACAAAGGTAAAGAAGTTGTCAGTCGTAAAAGAACTTTGAAAGAAACAAGACGCGGTAGAGGTCTACTGAATAAAATCATTAATAATCTTCCTGTAGAGTTATGTTTTCCTGGATACCAGTACTGTGGACCAGGCACGAAATTGGCAAAACGAATTGCGCGAGGTGATCCTGAAATCAATCCTCATGACGCTGCTTATACGAAGCACGATATAACCTACTCAGAAAATAGAGAAAATATAGAGGCTAGAAACTCAGCTGATAGTGTACTAGCTGAAAAAGATTTGAAACGTGTCTTTGCTCAGGACGCAGGCTTGGGTGAAGAGGCCAATGTTTGGAGAATAACTAATGCAATGAAAATTAAATAAAAATTTGGTATGGGTCTCAAAAACAAAAGTCTACTACCAAACTCAAAAAAATAGTTACAGCAGCTGAAAAAATCATGATACCACGTATTGATGTTCCAACTGTCATTAAATCTGCTTTCACCGGCTCCTGTGGGTGACAAATGTCCCCCATTTGGATTCCTTGTGCACAATCTTTTCCTTTCATCGGCACCAGATGCTACACAGTGGGGTGAAATCGGAAAACGAGGTTCAAAATGACATTTAGAACGCAATTATGCACCGATTTTAGAATTTTTTTTTTTTTTTTTTGAAAAATTCAGAAC
>NC_046659.1:30809234-30817303 GCF_010883055.1 Belonocnema kinseyi | reverse complement strand
TGAAAAATTTAGTTCTGAATTTTTCAAAAAAAAAAAAATTCTAAAATCGGTGCATAATTGCGTTCTAAATGTCATTTTGAACCTCGTTTTCCGATTTCACCCAACTGTGTGCTATTATACACCATTCTCTTCATTTTTTGATGTCGGAGAGATTGGTGTATACAACATCCTGTTTTAATGAATTTAAAATGTTGAAAAAAATGTTTAAAAAAATAAAAATCTAGAAAAATCGTGTTTTTGACATTTGTTGGAAAAAATCATGTCATTTCTTTTCTAATTAACTAATTTCAAATTTTACAACGCCATTTTGAAGGGGACAAATTGTAGTTTAAGATGGTGTAGCTTATAATTAGGTTTCTTCCAAAAAGTATATTTATTTGAACATTCGAAGTTAGAAATTTTTTAAAAATGAGGAATATCATGAGCGCGGGCAAAATACTTATTATTGTAAATAATATGAATATATAATAGGTCAATCTCTTTGTTTTCTGATGCACAATAAGATGGTTTCATTTAAATAAAGATAAAAACAATTAAGAAAAAGTTTTTTTCAATGAAAAAGCGGTTAGTAAGTTTGAAAGATAGGAAAAATTCATCGGAATTTAAAAAAGAAGCCTTTTTTTTTAAAAACTATTTTTATTTTCAAACTAATTCTCGAAATTAAATTAAATTTAAAAACAATTAATTACAATGAATTTTGCATTAAATAAGCTTAATCTACTTCGGTGCAAAGGTTGCACAAGACCGCCCTATGTTCGTCACACACAGGTCGGTTGCAACTTCTCATTCACAGCATCGGCACGGTATGAATAAAATTAAAGAAGACAACTTAACATTGATATATGTCACATTTTTAGTAATTATTACATTTAATTTTCACTTAAAGTACAAAAAATCAACTCGAAACATTAAAATACCATGATATACTGTAAATATACGTCAAATGCGTTCATTTACATGAAAATATGAAATTGGCTTAACGTGACGAAACTCGAACGTAACGGATCCTCCGGGGGACGAATGTGCCCCAAGCGCTTAGAATTTGCTTTTTACTTGACAGACAGCGAACAACCGACAACATCAACCACTTCACCGCACTCTAGGACAGTCGAACTGAATTATGGTTAGGGTCTGCACCAAAAAATCAGAGATATTTGCTAAGGAGAATTAATTGAATTTCGCGTGGGGCACATTTGTCCCCGCAGGATCCATGTAGGGTTATAAATCTGAATGATAAGAATGGAAAAGGTTCACACTGGGTTGCATATAAGAAATCTGGTGATGCATTTATTTATTTTGATAGTTTCGGCAACTTAAGGCCTCCTTCAGATCTCATTCAGTACCTCGATGTTGGTAGCACAAAATATAACAAATATACAAAACAATTGTAGATACAGCAGATCCAAAACTGTTTTTCCTTTCTTCGACCGTTTTAATTTTCAATCAGTATTTCAGCTAAATTCAGCAAATATTCGGTCTTACGGTCAATGATAAAATAAAAATAAAAGCATCCGAAATAACATGTGAAAAACATATTTATTTCTTTTACAAATCCTCAACGTTTCGACCAACACTGCGAGTCTTTATCAAGAGACGATATACAAATGTTGTTCTTTCTGCTGTATCTGCTGTATCTACAATTGTTTCGTATATTTGTTAACTACAAGGTCAGTAACGTACTGTTAATAATGGGATACCTGTCTTATATTTCGACAAGTTATGGTGAAAACGTGAGAAGTGACATGGGCAAATGGATTAAATTTCAACGTCGACTCGTCATTTTGAAAGAACAACATGTGTATATCGACTCTTGATAAAGACCCGCAGTGTTGGTCGAAACGTTGAGGATTTTTAAAAGAAATAAATATGTTTTTCAGATTTTATTTCGGATGCTTTTATTTTAATTTTATCATTGACCGTAAGACCGAATATTTGCTGAATTTAGCTGAAATACTGATTGAGCATAAAATATAATCATAAAATGCATCATGCTTACAATACATATGTTTTGGGGCATTTATGTCTTAAATTTTTATGTAGCCAATTGAGAATTCGTAGTATATTTAATGTAAATAAACATGTACAGTAATTATTTAAACTCAGTCAAGTTTTCACCATCATGATGGACGATTAATTTACTCTGACGTCTGGAAGGTCACCGACTCTTGAAATTCAATATTTTCCACCCATTAAACATTCACCTTAAAAAAATTACACTCTGGGTCTTGTAGAATTTCTGATTTTTAATTCAATTCCAAACGTGGACTTAGGGCAAAATAAATTTTATGTGGGCAATGAAACAATTACAATTCCTACAGGTAGTTATGAGATAGAAGATGTAAAGAAATATTTGCAATTAATTTTAGGAAAATCGGGGATCGAAATTTCCATTAATCCAAATAATAATAATACATTATACAGTGAAATTAATTGCAAACGAGAGATAAATTTTGAACATTTAGATTCTATTGCACGTTTATTGGAATTTACACACAGAATACTTGAACCTATAGGTTCCAGTATTCTGTGTATTCTTATTATCAAAATTGGTAAATCTGACAGATTTAGCAGTTGCAGCAGAATGTAATATAACGACAGAAGCTTACATAAATGGTGAAAAAATGCATACTATTCATGAATTTTTTCCTGCTGTGCCTCCAGGATATAAGATCGTTGAAGTACCTTCACACGTCATTCACCTACCAATCGCCGGCAAGATAATAGATCATATACAGCTGCGAATAGTTGATCAAGAAGGGCATGTAGTGAATTTTCGAGGTGAAGTCATAACGACTCGATTGCATATAAAGTCTTCTAGGTAATGATAATTATTTTTAATAATAGAAAAGTTGGTTACAGCTATAAAAGTGGGGTAAAATACCACAAAATGTTCAGTCAAACACCTATCGTCAGGAAGTTTACACCTCAGAACGTGAAGTTCCTAGCGAGTCAACGTCTAAAAGTCACACCTCTCGTAAAAAGAAGAGAATAACATCAGCCCTACGCCTCCTCAACCTTTAACAACAGTGATGAAATTCGAATTGCTATGCAAAATCAAGATCATTGTGTGTCGCCAAGCAGAAGTTCACTTCACATTCAAGGAAGATCAACTAAAGCTAATGGAAATCCAGCTACTAATACAGTTTTAGTTAATCATGGCATATGTCATTTGTTTGAAGAGGCAAAATACGAGTTCAATGCTCAATTATGTTTCCATGGATTCTAGTAAGAGCAGATTTTTTTGAAACGCTGGATGGCTTGATTTTATCAATAAACAAGCATTAACTAATGCAAATAGGTATTCTGATGTATCGATACCTCTTAGTATGATATTTGGTTTTACTGAGGATTTTCAAAAAATAATTGTTAGTGCTAAGCATCAGCTCATATTAATTAGATCAAAAGATGATACAAACGCTATTATAAAAACAGCAGCAGGGGACGCAGTTGAAGCTTTCAAAATTTCAATTATTAAGGAAGAGTGGTTATTACCATATGTAAGATTGTCAGATCAACGAAAATTCAAGTTGCTGAAATATATTGAAAAAGATCCATCAATTCAAATGAGTTTTCCGTTCCTGGAAATTATATGAATATCCAGTTCTGCCGACCCTGGATTTCAAACAAATAAGAAAAATGTTGGTGCTGAAAATTCTAGTTATTTTAATCATTGCAAAATATCTGATGTTAAATTATTTCTTAATTCTCAATGCTATCGATACGGAAATTTAGATTTTGATAAAAATCAGTATGCTTTATTGTATGAAACGTTAGCGAATTTTTAATCAACATACTACGGAAAACAGCCTCAGACTTTAATATCGAAGAAAGATTTTGTGCAATATGCTCCATTGACGGTAATTAACTGTTTGAAACAAAACGAAGCATTAAAATTTGGACCGGTAAATATTCGCTTGGAATTTCAAGCAAAAGAAAATTTCCTTGCGAGAAAATCAGCATATTGTCTTATAGTGCATGACCGTATTGTTGATTATAAACCAATTAGTGATTTGGTAAAAAAATGAGTATAAAATTATTGTGCCAAAATTGTCAAGCATTTAATTTATAAAAAACTGTAAAGGATCTTTCTTTTTAAATAAAAGGGACAAAATAGATCATGAAAACTCCCTTTTATTTCCTATAACCCCATGTGTGTTCAAGGTTATGACTTTGTCAATGACCAACTAGAGAATTTGCCTTAGGTCAGGTCTAGCAGCGAGTATCAGGCTACAATGGGTACTCATTAACAGATGTTTTGAATCTTGAAGAGATAGTGTTTTAAAAATTATCGTCTCAAGCCTTTAAGTTTATGTTCTTCAGACTTCATTCTTATTTTTAAAAAATGTTCCAAATTATTTTTCTTTTTCAAATTAAGATGATTAAAAAGAATTATGATTTTCAAAAAGCACTTACCATTTTTTTAAATTCGCCAAGTAATTGCCCACTTCTTAAAATCTAAAATATTTCAAAGCTAAAACTCCAAGGTTCTTAAATTCAGAACTTATGCCTATGCACTCCAAATTCTAGTCTTAAATATAATCTAACGCCTTAAGGAGATAAAGTCTTTTCAAAAATATCGTTTAAAGCTTCAAAACTAATTTTCACTGAAAATTGTATTTTATTTTAAGAAAAAACGTAAATATAAAACTTTTACTTTATAGAAAAAAAATTTCTTGAAAATATTTACTTACACTGCTTTAATCCTTAAATATTTCACAGCTTAAGTCTATAGTTCTTAAACCTTATTCTAAATTTAAAGTTCTAGTCTTAATTAAATTTTACATTTTTACTTTAAATTGTAATAATATTAAAATAAAAATAGCAAGAAAAATCAATGGGAAATATGGAATTTCTTTCAAAATATTTATAAGCCTGAAAAATATAATACTAATTGAACTAAGTATAAGGTATTTTCACTTCAACCATCAACGAACTTCACTTTGTTAAAAGCTGAGAGGGGACACAATGGATCAAAGCTGTTGATTGAAGTGTAAATACCTAATAAGAAATAAATTCAGAAGAATTTCCTTGTAAATATATTTAAATTGACATAATAAATTGTAATAAAACATTGCATTTTTATCATTTTCAACACTTTAAATGGAGTTATTTATTTAGAAATTTTTTTCATAATATTTTTCATTACATTTTTTCCATAATTTCAAAAGCACTTGAATACAGTCACTTTTTTATTTTTCAAATATTTTTCACCTATCCATTTGGGAATCACTCGCGAAATCATCCTCAATTCCAGAATCAACATCATGATCAGCTGCATCATCAGTTTCCTTTTTTTTTTTTTTTAATAGAGTACCCCTGTGTCACTATTAAAGTTCTGCTCGCACTCGATTTATTTGTAGTATGATGTGGTCAGACAAATCATCCTCTTCTATTGTCAAAAAGCCATAGAGTTTCATGGCAGCTGCAACCATGCAAAAAGCCCTCAGATCATGCACTACATTTTCCAAAATCCACTGGTCTGAAACACAGGCGTCTTGTAAAAGAAAGTAATATGCATTATTCTCAGCTAGCAGGCTTCCTTTTGCGATTGAAACGTCATCGCTGGGCACAATACTAAGGATTCTAAAACTATATTGGCTACCATTCGTGATCAATTCAGTTGTAATTCCCGCAATTCTCACAAGCATTTCATCATTGATTTCGAGTTTCCCAGATCGTAATTTCAATTGCTTCATTGCAATCGAGGTGAAGAGTACGGCCATTGTAACTTCACTGCCTGCTAGGTACAAACAATCGGTTGTAAATTTGATGTCCGTTAAAATGCAGAGGAGTGACGCATATTTATGGAATGTCTAAACAATCCATTAGTTTTGTACGCGGTCGGTAATGCACTGAATTTTGTATATTAAATGGGAATTTTTTGGAAAACAAGACATTTAAGTTTTTTTCTCTCATTGCATCTTTCCTATTGAGACTGATAATTTTTCTAGCCAACTTTGTAACTTATGTTATATAAACTGCTAGTTATTGCAACTTCTGTTTTATTATTAAATTTGTGGATATCACTTTTTCCTAACTTCAATTTTTTATTGAAAATATTAGCCTTTCCACCTCTAATGACGGAGACTGAACCTATTTGTCAGTAGAGCCGTACGGAATGACGAAAGAGTCTCGGAGGCCTAGAAGATGAGCACTGTGATGAGCGTCAAGCTCATACACCTTAAGGCTCTCCTGAAAAATTCACGATCGACTGTGTCCAGCATTTTTAAGACCATTGCACTAGCCCTAAAAAAAGGGAAGCTCCCCAACATCAGACATGCTCTGATCAATACCTTGTGACCTGTGAGCAGAAGGGATTCTCCCAAAAGATTCTCGCAATAATCCGAAGGATATTGACGGTTCTGGAGGTATTAGCAGGAACAGCAGTAATGCGAGGTTTCAGGATAGTCTTCTCTCAAGGGTTATGCCCAAGCAATTAAGGGCAGGCTGGCAGTGAATGATCGTTTGGTTAACCGTGATGGAAATGTCCTGCGTCCTTAACCTTAGTATAGAAAATAAATACAGATACGACTTTGGGATTTTCAAGAAAAGCTTTAAAGTCGCAAGTCATGAGGTTAATCTTTCAGTCGCTTATCTTATAGACCGTGGGCTCACAACGTAAATGACGTGATACGGATAAGACCAATTTTCACCTGAGATGTTCGCTGATGATGAGGAACTTTAAAATGGGTGTCTGGCAGGTGTGAGTGGATGCGTTTACCGATGGCGACCTGCCAAAGGCGCAAATTTTGGACAGTTGACTAACGTGACTCGGATAAGGTTGAAAATTGGTATACATGTAGGGGCTGAAATTAGAAATACCACCTGCGCATTTCCAGGCACTTACCTGGATGCCTGGCAGCTTCAAAGTCGCCGGACATTCAGGTGAAATTTCTTGAAATTGATTTTACAGAAACAAGTTTATAACAAAAGTGGACCCACTCCTAGAGATGCATATTTTCATTTTTATATCATTTTTTGATAAAATTGATATATTTTGAGAAAACTTCAATTAACGGAATACCATAACAATAAAAAGCCGTTTTTCTTGACAACATGTCATTTATTCGAAAATTATTAGAAGACAAAAGTTACTCTATTACAGGTATACTCCCAAGATTAATACGAAGTATTTTATCAAAATGTTAATATTTACCAAGTTATTCGCAATTTTCCTTGTTTTTCCCTTTTTTTCTATCACCCGCTGGATCTTTAGTTATTCAAAAGGTGTGCTCAAAATTAGTACACGAATAGAGTAAGTCTTGTAAAAAGAATTAACATCAGCCACTTTCAGTTAAAACAATAACTTATTCTGCTATAAATAATCATAATCAGTGGCACGATCTCAGCTTCTGGTGCATTTTTAATGCAGTTCTATACTCGGAAAAATGCACCACGAAGAATTTTTAATGCCTACACCAATGACCATCAAAAAATATGAGACGACCCCAGGCTAGGTCCGGGAAATTTAACATTCGTCACGGTAATAAAGATCGAACGTATTTCGACGATAAAATATAAAGTTTAACAATAATAAACAATGGATGTTTCAAAGTGAAGGTATTTTTTTTTTTGGTTTAATTTTTATAATCATATTCACCTTTATTACAACTTTCTACGATAATCAGAAGCTAAGAACGTGACTCTGATTACGATTATTTATAGTAGAATAAGTTATTGTTTTACCTGAAAGTGGCTGACGTTAATTCTTTGCACAAGACTTACTCTATTCGTGTACTAATTTTGAGCACACCTTCTTTTGAATAACTAAAGATACAGCGGGTGATAGAAAAAAAGGGAAAAACAAGGAAAATTGAGAATAACTTGGTAAATATTAACATTTTGATAAAATACTTCGTATTAATCTTGGGAGTATACCTGTAATAGAGTACTTTTTGTCTTCTAATAATTGTTGAAAAAATGACTGGTTGTCAAGAAAAACGGTTTTTTATTGTTATGGTATTCCTTTAAGGGCATGTGACACAGCTAAATACCTATATTACCGACCACAGTTTTTCAGTTCACTGAATGTTTTTTTGAACCTCAGAACTTTTTTGTAAATAAAATAT
>NC_046659.1:30805837-30809134 GCF_010883055.1 Belonocnema kinseyi | reverse complement strand
ACCTAAACGTACTTTATTGTACTCTAATACATTTCCCAAAGTTTCAGCTCGATATTTGATTTACAAAAAAAGTTCTTAGGTTCAAAAAAACATTCAGTGAACTGAAAAACTGTGGTCGGTAATATAGGTATTTAGCTGTGTCACATGCCCTTAATCGAAGTTTTCTCAAAATATATCAATTTTATCAAAATGTGATATAACAATGAAAATATGCATCTCTGGGAGTGGGCCAACTTTTGTTTCAAACTTTTTCCTGTAAAATCAAATTCAATAAATTTCACCTGAATGTCCGGCGACTTCGAAGCCGCCTGGCAACACTTTTGCATTCAGGTAAGTGCCTGGCAATGCGCAGGTGCTATTTCTAATGTTAGCCCGTACATTTACACCAATTTTCAACCTTATCCGAGTCACGTTAGTTAACTGTCAAAAATTCGCATCTTTGGCAGGTCGCCACCGGTAAGCGCATCCACTCACACCTGCCAGGCACCCATCTTTACGTTCCTCATCGTCAGACGAACATCTCAGGTGAAAATTGGCCTTATCCGTATCACGTTACCATTTACGTTGTGAGCCCACGGTCTATTAGGAGTTCGGATACTTCATGAATAGTGCCACCCATACCGTACGGTAGCAAATCATCCGCGTAAATCTCTACCCTTACTCCAGTTGGTAGAAGCGATCTCAGCTAACCAGAGGCCAAATTAAAAAGAAGCGGAGAGAACTCCATTCTGGGGAACCCCCACCCCTCACGCTCCCGGATTGATTCCATCCGATGGGAACAAAAGGTGTCATCTGGTAACCAAGAAAAAGACAATCTTACCGGAAGCCTTTCCCATCCGGTTTAGGAATGAACCTAACTCGGGAGTATTTCCATTTTTCGGGGAAAGAGGAGACATGAAACATCTCGTTAAACAGGGCATGCAAGAATTTTAGTGAGGGTTTCGAGCAGCCGTGAATGACCTCATATGACAGGCCATCCATTCCAACGGAAGACTTGGCCTTACATAAAAATAGCACAATTTGAATCTCCTCCCAAGGAAACGGCTGGTTCATAGGATCGAGCTCATTAGGGTTTGTGAAGGGATCAATCGCTTGGTGGGTGGGGGGGGGGGGATCGGAGCGAACTAGTTCGTCCTGAAGGCTTCTAATGACATGGCAGCGAACAGATGATAAGTCTAAGGGAGGTTGAACCAAAAGTTCTTCGTACATCTCTCACCATAAAGGTCCGATGCGAAAATGCACAGCGCCTTGAAGCTAATTTATGTTCTTAGTATTTTCATTTAGTGGATGCTGGACTTCATAGATTTCTCTCCAAAATTCATCCACCTCCTCTGGTGTGAGCGGGAGACAGACAGTAACTGGAGGTTGGCCCCTGAACGGGGTTATATGGCATGACTGCATGCTCTGTGGTGCGAGAAACACCCGGAGCTATCGCACTTTTCGCATCGAATGCAGCAAAAGCATGCCGGTCTACTCTAAAAAATGGACTATGTAAGGTAAATGCCTACTCTACCACAGTCAGAACAAGCCGGCAACAGAAAAAAAGAGGCGACACTAAGAACAACTGCGAACAGGCATGCGATAGAGAAAGAGCGATGCTTTATGACCCGGAGAAACATCAACACCCAGGTTTCTCTAAAGCCTAAAGATCTGGCTGAAATAGATGACGAGCTTCTTACACATTGTTCCGAAGAATCCGACCTCTGGACTATCAATTGTTCTGTGTATAATGCAGCGAAAGCTTTGGCCGATGCGAACCGTAAAACAAAACCAACGGTTGACCATAAGATCAAAGACGAATGGATTAACACTCAACAAGTCAAATCTGCTGGCCATCAGGCAGCATATTGTTGAGAGAATACGGATACTATCTGACGCTACGAGAAGTCTAGAACGGAGAGAGAGGTGGGTCAGAGAAAGTCAACAGTTTCTCTCTGACCCATCTAGATTCTTCCAAGTACCTCCAGTTACTGTTGATCACCCGCCAAAATCAGAGGAGGTCGAAATATTTTGGGGAAAAGTCTACGAAGTGCAGCATAGACTGGACGAAGACTCAGAGAAATAAATAGCCATACATTTGAAAAAACTGCCTGCATATCGAAAGAATTTTACAGAATGCAAAGGACTTCATGTATTTTCAAATAATTGAACTTGTATTCCAAAGATTTCAAAAAAGTTAAAAAAAACTTTGAAAGAATTCAAATGATTTCAAGCGAATTCAAAGATTTATACAGAATTCTGTAGAATTAAAAAAAGTATGCATCCTAATCAAGTAGTACTTAACCAGGCGACAAAAGTTGATGCATTTGGAAATAGTTGAAAAAAATTTCATGTTTTGAGAAGAATTTAGAAAATTAAAAATAAATCAAGTTATATCCTGAATTATTCAAGCGAACTCAAAGATCTTTAATCGAATTCAAAAGATTACCAATGAATTCTAAGAAATCGAGAGAATTCTCTGTAGAATTCAGAGAAAATGAGTGCATCTTAATTCAGTAGTAGTTCACCGTCGACCAAAGTTAATTTAATTGGAAATAGTTCAAAAGAATTTCATGTTTTCGGAAGAATTCAGAAAATTAAAATTAAATCAATTTATATTCTGAATTATTCAAGAGAATTCAAAGATCTTTAAAAGAAATCAAGAGATTACAGGTGAAGTCTAAGAAATCGAAATAATTCTGCAGAATTCAAGACTTGAAGGAATTTACAATAATTCAACTTGAATTCTAATGATTTTAAGAGAATTAAAAAAGTTTTTAAAGGTTTCAACTGAATTCAAAAACTTCTACAGAATTTTTCAGAATTCCAAAAACGTGTAAATCCTCGTTCACGAGTAGTTAAACCGTTAAACAAAGGTGCCGACTTTGGAAATAGTTGAAAAGAATTCCCTGCTTTCAGAATAATTCAGATTACTCAATACGTTTGATTGAATTTTACATGAATCAAGGTTAATAGTTTGGACGGATATTGATTATTTGCAATAATATGCGAATTATTTGGGCTCACTAAATTATTTGTGATACGCTCACCAAATGTCGGTGAACCTGGCCAAGATT
This sequence comes from Belonocnema kinseyi, assembly GCF_010883055.1. Taxonomy (NCBI): domain Eukaryota; kingdom Metazoa; phylum Arthropoda; class Insecta; order Hymenoptera; family Cynipidae; genus Belonocnema; species Belonocnema kinseyi. The sequence continues at coordinate 30,806,078 of NC_046659.1, read as the reverse complement.
TCCATTTTTTCCATGCAGCATAAAAATCAATTTTGCTGCAAAGTTATTTCACGGTTCGATCGAATTCGAGCCCACCCGATTTAAACAGACAAATACATTCCTAATAGCATTTTTTTAATGCTCGAAGCAAGGTGAAATTATCGCTACGAGGGTAGTTCAATAAGTCCTTAGAATGACCAACAGATGGCGCGCGAATCGCTCCAAATCATCTGTTTTCAGTCAGCACCACTCCCGACTAGAT
>NC_046659.1:30799094-30805737 GCF_010883055.1 Belonocnema kinseyi | reverse complement strand
AAGTGTATAGAGCTCCAAGGAGATTATGTTGAAAAATAAAAAAAAAATTTACCCAAAAAAAATTGTTTTTATACTTCATTCTAAGGACTTATTGAACTACCCCCGTATAAGAGATATTGCTCTGCAGAGACGCACGCGCACTTGCAAATAACTGTCTATCTACATGCAATTTCAATGCCCTGTAGTACCCAAAATACGCACCGGACCCAAAAATGTCTTGAAACTTTTCGACATGAATTTTTGTTTCTAACCACTATTACGAGGAACGAAAATTCTCCTGGGACACCCTGCATAAATGTAGGTATCCTAGAAACATGCGGGGTTTCACAAACATTCAAGTTCTCCATAATTTTTTACTTTAGAACAAATAATTAATATTATTTTAATTCAAATAATATCCGTGTTTACAATTTTAAAAACATCATTCATATCTTGTGTATTTTACAAAAGTATATTTAAATGTGGACAGAGAACTAGACGAAATACCGTAAACCAAAACCCTCAGAAGCCTTCCCCGCCGCACAGCATCCACGCAGCAGCCGCGCCCCCTTGGCAAGACAAGTTTTTCGCTTACAGAGAGCTTTCTGCTTTTATTTAGTTGTTGTCTTATCGTGTTACTTAATAAACACAATTAGTTGACTACAATCAAGCCATTTAGGCCCCGTTGACGAGGGTCCTTGACGGGGTGGAGGGTAACAATAGTACATTTTCCGAAAGTACTATTTGCCCCCAACAATGTGGCGAAAATTTCATCGTGTTACTAAACAACAGGTGTTTATTAAATAAATCGACCGCTAAGAATCCGGTTTTATCCCCCTTGACGGCCTTGGCTCTGGCGAAGGGGTTGTTTATTTATCGCCCACGTGTTAACTTTCATTTACACTAACTTTTATCATGTTAATTTTTCACCTGCCAAAAAATTCAGTGGGATCTCGGACTATCATGATATAACGGGCACGTAGCTGCCAGCGTTATGACTAGCATTTCGCTGTCACATATGCCTTCACAAAATGTGGACAAAATTACACGCACATGTAAAGGTATTATAAAGGGAAATAATTGTCAAAAATCTTGAAATAATAATATATTTACTTTTCAAATTTAGAAGGGTTAAATTTACCACCAAAATCAAAACAAATCTCCGTAATATTATAAGTTTATATTTTAATGTTTAAATATAAATAGTGTATATATGAGATCTTATTGTTATATAATACTAGGCAGTCTGATAAGTCCCTGACAAATGAAACACGGAGACGTTTTTTTGGCCAAAGTCGGTTTTATTTTTCAACATACTCTCCTTTTAGGTCGATACAGCGAGTCCAACGATTTTCTAACTTTTTGATACCGTCCGAAAAGTACTCGATCGGAAGGTCTCCAAAATACGCCTCAGTTTCAGCTATGAGCTCCTCATTTGAGTAAAAACGCTTACCGGTGAGCAATCACTTTAGGTTAGGGAACCAGTAACAGTCGCTGGGGGCCAGGTCTGGTGAATACGGTGGCTGAGGAACCAATTCGAAGCCGATTTCATGCAATTTTGCTTGTGCAACTAAGCATGAATAAACAGGCGCATTGTCGTGATGATAAAGCGGTATTTTCTTCTTCAAATGCGGTCGTTTTTCGGCGATTTCGATTTTCAATCGGTCCAATAATGATAAATAGTATGCTCCGGTTATGGTTTTACCTTTTTCAAGATAAATAAATCGGCAAAAACTCGGTCGGCTTACGCGAAAAGAATGCCAAATTCTGCTGGGAAGTTGTCACACGAATTCGTTTTTGATCCACTGTGAACAAACGCGGCACCCATCGCGCGCAGAGCTTCTTCATGCCCAAAACTGAATGCACGATATTGCCCACAGGTTCCAATGATATGCCTACAGCATTAGCTACCTCTCTCAATTTCACTTTGGGATCATTCAACATCATATCATGGATTTTTTCGACATTTTCTGGTGTAGTGACCTCTTTTGGGCGCCCAGATCGTTCAGCATCAACTGTGCTCGTACGGCCACAACGAAGCTCGGTAAATCACTTATGATCCGTCCCAATGGACGGTGCAGAGTCCGGGTAATACTTATCCAGCTTGGCCTTGGTCTCGGATATCGTTTTCTTGCAAAGATAGTAGTGTTTGATCAAAACTCGAAACTCAGATTTTTCCATATTAAAAAAAAACTCGGAGGTTAGTCGCTTCTCAGTACTGTAACTTGTAAATGCGTAAACATAAATGGCTGAAGTTTTGACAGGCGTCATTTGAAGGATCAAGCTCGACGAAAATGGTTCACATTAGTGAATACTAATGCCATCTCTTAGAATTTTCAGATACTTATCAGACTGCCTAGTAATTACTAGTCAATATGTATTAGTATTATATCGTGTAATGCATACGCGATTGTAAAGAAGATTTCTATATTAATAGAAGTATTACTTTCTCAAATAAAGATTATTAAGTGCGTTAACGAATTTGAATATAGCGCGCGCTTAGCAGATTAAACAAGTATGTCGAATAGTGCGAGATGAGGGGCTGGTTTGACCAACGAAGTTGGACGCCTCGCGCCCCTGTAAACATAACAGGATATAAAATTTTCACCCTTCCGACTTAGAAACTTTACTTGCTAAAGCGTGAGCGCAACCGAGCTCGGCCCCCTGCGGGGCCTCTATGGAACATCCATGTTGTCGGAGTTCGATTTCAAAAAAGTGTCATCGAATTTTTGTCAAAAATTCACTGCTTGTAAGTCTGAAATCATGAAATCTTAAAATTTGTGGGGTCAAAAAAATATTCACCCTTTGGACATAAAAACTTTAATCGTTGATCCGTGAGGGGAACCGAGCTGGGCCCTCGAAGGGGGCCCTCTTAGCAGATATTTTTTGGTTAAACAACTTTTGTCTTTTAATTTTGTTCGTCTCTTGTGTCATTTTTCCAAAAAATTATTTAAAAAATTTTTAATATTATTTTTTACGATTGAACGAAAATCTACTCATCCTATCTAAAAATGATTAATAACAAATTTATAGATCTTTTTTGGGTTAACATATTTGGTCTGTTAAATCTGGTTCGTACCTTGTGTCGTTTTTTAAAAAATTTAATTTTTTTATTTTTAATGTTGTATTTTATAGTCCGGGGGCTGAGTATGTTCCCGTATGCATTCAAGAGACAAAAGATAAAAACCATTTTATCTTATGTATTTTAACCTGCTAAATCCAATGGTACCGATTAATTTTACAAGAAGTGGATGGGTTTTGTTTAAAACGCAATTGTTTAAACAAATATGAAAAAATGGTTTTTCTTACCGGGATTTTTTTTTTTAGAAAATATGAACAATTTTAAGCATAAAACTTCTCTTGTAATTTTTTTGTTAAATGCATATTTACAAAGTTATAAATTTTCAAAGTTCAAAATTTGACGTTTTTTGCCTACTTTGAGCATCGATTATATTCTTGACCTATTGAATATTTTTTATAATTAAAGAAGCAATTTGTTCTTTAAGAGTTCCTGTACGTATTCATTGTACGCAGCATTGGATTAACCAGTCGGAAGCCTAGTTATCACAATTTACAAGTAGTGCCTTTTGTGCGCACGACAGTGCGTTTGGCGCTTATAGCTGGCGAGGCACTCGCGGCCTTACTGAAGTTAGTATGAATTTTGTCCCGACTCTTTGCATTCGATCAATCAGTTGTTATTAAATAATTATTTTATTATATATAAACATTGCTTTATTACCAACTACATACCATACACTGTTCATACATATCAGTATATATGAAATATAAATATTTCCTGCTCAGTTTTGTTCAACAGGCTCATTAAATTTAGTTTTACATGTATCGTTTTTTTGACACAAACAAAATGAACAACACTTTAGCTTGGCTTCTAAACAAGAACATAATGTTCAAGTGCAAGCTGTGCACCGACAATTTGGCACAGACAGCGTACTCAGACTTGCAACAACCACGCGCACTCGAAAAATAGTAAACAAGCACGGACTTGTCAAATTCGGAAAAATGAAGATCCCCGCGAAAATATTTGAATACTTAAACTTACAGAACGCTATGAAATATTGCATAATGAAACATTCGGAAATATTAGATCCAATTAAATAATCCACTAAATGCATTTATATTTAAAAAATATTTACATGTTTATCATATTTAATATACGATTAGTATATAAAAAGGACGTAGGAATGTGTGCATACATAGATTTCTAATCGATATTTTAAATAACCATTTGCGGGCAATGAATAGGTGCAGGAACTCTTAAAGAACAAATTTCTTCTTTAATTTAAAAAAATATTCAATAGGTCAAGAATAATCGATACTCAAAGTTTGCAAAAAAAAAACTTTTAGGCTTAGAATTGTTCATATTTTCTTTTAAAAATTTGTCCCGTTGAGAAAAACCATTTTTTCATATTTATTTAAACAATTGTGTTTTAAACAAAACCCATCCACTTCTCGTAAAATTAACGGGTACCACTAGATTCAGCAGGTCAAAATACATAAGATTAACTGGTTTTTATATTTTGCCTCTTGAATGCACACGGGAACATACCCAGCCCCCGAACTATTGCCACTAAAAACAAAAACTATGCGTCCTATCAAACAGTGATTAATGACAAATTTGTAGATCTTTTCAGGGCGCGCAATTTTAGTAAATTCAATTTTTTCGTATCTTGCATACTTTGCCCGCAAAATCAAATTTCTGATTTTTCATTATTTTTAAAATGATCAAAATTTTAATTTTTAACTTTTCAACAAAATTAAAAAAGTTGTGATGATAATCTTGTAGGGTTTTGAAAAATCAACGTTTTTCTTCTCTTTACTTTTTTTCATGTCATGTTTTTTCGGCTCAAAATGTTCATTTTAGTTTATGTTTTTGGATTTTGAAAATGCTGTGACTCTAATAATTTCCTTTTTATCTGAAAAAGTCATACAAGACAAATTGTTTCAGTTTCCGAGTACTACAAATAGCCGTACATAGAATTTTTTAATCTTAAAAAGAATGGTCTTAAATATTTTGAAAATGCACTCACTTTTTCAATTTTCGCCCAAAACAGCTGGTTTACAAACTCTTTCTTTCTTTTTAGACCTGAAAAAAGTGTTTCGAAGCAGAATTCAATCTGATCATTCTTTCAAAAGTTATCGTGCCTACACGATAAAGACTACATACAGACAGGCATACACCTTCGTAAAAATCGTTTGTTCTGAAAAACGCATTGAAAAGGGATTTCACCCGCTTGTCTAATTTCAAGGGAAATACTTAAAGGCACTCTCGTTCCTATTAGATTTCCATTGTTTCTACGACAAATGGTATCGTTAAAGATTTATCATGAGTTCCCAGTAGGCACAAAATTTGGTTATGTCTTTACGAAATCGTTATGACATCTTTACGACATCATATGTCCGTGTCGTTACGGTCTCTTTACGATCTCGTAGACATCATCAGAACATACGTTTTTTCGATATCGTAAAGACACCTTAACGACATGATAGAACATCTTAAAGTTGTCATAACGATGTCGTAAAGACATCGCCAAATTTTGTGCCCAGTGGGCTTTTTCATCCAATTTTATAACATTTGTATTTTCTGTTAATATTCCTGACACATTCAACCCATTGTAGAATATGCTCTCTCATTTTTATTTGTTTTCTTTGTTAATTCAATTGCAAATAAATTTGTTATATTTGGGAATTCTTCTTCGAGTACAAAGATTATTGTGACGGGACAACTCCCGGTCCGATAGTAAAAGTTACTTTTGCGTGGACGGATAATTGCCATTGCATTTTAAGTGAATGAAACTAGACTCAATTTGCTGTAATTACAAAAAAAGAACAATATCCTATCTATGATAGGTCATGTAGTTATGACCCCTCAAAATAGTCCAAAAGTACTCAACAGTGGTTATAGCAATATTTTGTGATAAAAAATTATTAATAAAAATATTTGCTTATGGATAAAAAACACATTACACATTTTTAATCAATTACGATGACTTTTTGCCAGCTTAGATTGGTCATAACTCATGACCTATCATAAGTAGGATATTTTTTCTTTTTTCATAATTATATCAAATTGAGTCTAGTTTCACTCACCTGTAGAACACTTTTTCGAGCAGTAATTATGTGCTAAGATACACAGTGTTTTTTGAAACTTAGTGATTTTTCGCTGAAAATCCAAAAAAATGGGGATTTTTTAATATATCATAAATCGGAACAAATAGACGTTAGCGGATTATTTTTTCAACCAAATTTATTCAGAATTTTGTTTCCTTCCTTTTTTCTGTTGGACATTTTGCTCTAAAATTCAATGGGAATTATCCGTCCCAGCAAAAGTAACTTTTGAAACTGTTTAAAAAAAAAATCCGAATTGGCAATTGTGGGTCCGGATGCAATAAGGGCACATAAAATTTTTTCGTGCGAAAACGAAGTCCCCTGGAGGCTTTAGAAAAAATTTACGAATTTTAATTTTCAAAAGATATATATGGATGTAAAATTTGATTGCGCATCTTTTTTTCTTAAGACAAAAAGTTGTAACTTTTTTAGTTATAAAATTAAAGCCAAAAAACTTACTTTTTTGAAAAAGTCGATTTTAATCCGTTTTTCACTTCAACTCGTGCTCTGTACGTCAGTTTTTGGAATTTTTGAATAA
>NC_046659.1:30781374-30798994 GCF_010883055.1 Belonocnema kinseyi | reverse complement strand
ATCCATATATATCTTTTGAAAATTAAAATTCGAAAATTTTTTCTAAAGCCTCCAGTGGACTTCGTTTTCGCACGAAAAAATTTTATGTGCCCTTATTGCATCAGGACCCACAATTGAACTGTTCTAGCATTTTTGATATATCAAAAAGGACCCCTTAACGAAACTTTCTCATTAAAAACATTGCAAGTCGGATTTTTTCTGGAATTTCACTCATTATTTCAACGTAATGCCCGGACTAAACATAGATTATAATAATATACAAATACGTGCGTCCAAATTTTCGAAAGTAAAATTCAATAATTTTTAAAAATAACAATTCTGAGCTTGCATATTTGATCTGCTGAAGTCATTTCTATAGAAAAATGTTACTACATGGCAAATCTCCATGTAATTGTATCGACTCATCGTAAAAACGTGTTATAAACGTTCCTTATACCTAAATTATTATCACCAAAAAAATCAATTTCATTAATTTTATGAAGTTTTTTTTGAAAAAAATCGAATTGTTGTAAACATTTTTTGTTTTGTTTTGTAACATTATTAGTTACAAATGGTGATTTGACGACCCGAATGCCCAGGATCATGCACAAGGTAATTTAATACGTATCCTACAAGAAATTTTTCAAATTTTTCAAACACCCAAAATAACTCTCGATGGCGAGTCGACGATCCGCGTGCGCCTGATCGTGCACCAGATCCTTTCGAACGTCATCTACGAGAAATTTTTTAAAATTTAAGTTTGGTCAATAACCAAAACAATTACAAATGATAAGTCGACTACCCGGGCGAGCCTCATCGTGCACCAGGTCCTTTCAAACGTCATCTACGATAACTTTTTTCAAATTTAAATTTGTTCCGTAACCAAAACAACTGCAAATGGTGAGATGACGACCCGGGTGCGCAGGATTGTGCACCAGGTAATTTAGAAGGTCATCTACAAGAACTTTTTTGAAATTTAAATTTTGTCTATAACCAAAACAATTACAAATAGCGAGACGACGACCCGGGTGCGCAGGATCGTGCACCAGGTAGTTTAACACGTATTATACAAGAACTTTTTCAAAATTCAATTTCTGCCAACACCCGAAATGACTAACAATAGTGAGGCAATGACCCAGGTGCGCCGGATCTTGCCCCGGGTCATTTAAAACGTAATTTACGAGAACTTTTTTGAAATTTACATTTTATCCATAGCCAACGCAACTACAAATGCTAAATCGAGGACCCGGGTGCGCCGGATCGTGCACCAGTTCCTTTTGAACGTCATCTACGAGAACTCTGAAATTTACATTTTGTCACTAACCGAAGCAATTATAAAGGGTAAGTCGACGACTTGCGTATGCAGGGTCATGCACCAAATAGTTTAACATGTATTCTACAAGAACTTCTTCAAAATTCCAACTTTTCCAACAACAAAAAATAGCTACCAATGCTGAGGCGACGACCCGGGTGCGCCAGATCGTGAACCAGTTCATTTTGAAGGTCATCTACGAGAACTTTTTTGAAATTTAAATTTTGTCAATAACCAAAACATATACAAATGGTGAGTCGAAGACTCGGGTGCGCAGGAAAGTGCACCAGGTAGTTTAATACGAATTCTACAAGAACTTTGTCAAAATTCAAATTTTTCCAATGCATAAAATACTTCCCAATAATGAGGCGACGACCCGGGTGCGCCGGATCGTACAACAGTCCATTTTATATGTCATCTAAGCGAACTCTTTGAGTCACATTTTGTCACTGACCGAAGCAATTACAAATGGTCGTTGCCTCACCATTGGTGGTTATTTTGGGTGTTAGCAAAATTTGAATTTTGAAGAAATTCTTGTAGAATACATGTTAAACTACCTGGTGCACGATCCTGCGTACCCGGGTCGTAAACTCACCATTTGTAGTTGTTTTGGTTATGAACAAAATTTAAATTTCAAAAAAGTTCTGGTAGATAACCTTCTAAATGACCTGGTCCGCAATCCGGCGAACCCGGGTCGTCGACTCAGAGTTTTTAATTGTTTTGGATATTGACAAAATTTAAATTTTGAAAAAGTTCTCGTAGATGACGTTTGAAAGGACCTGGTGCACGATCAGGCGCACCCCGGTCGTCGCCTCACCATTTGTAACTAATAATGTTACAAAACAAAATAATGTTTACAAAAAGTCGATTAGAAAACAAAATTCAGTAAAAATTAATGAAATTGATTTTTTTGTGATAATAATTTTAGTTTAAGGAACGTTTATAACACGTTTTTACGGCGAGTCAAAACAATTAAATGGAGATTTGCCATGTAGTAACATTTTGCTATAAAAATGACTCCAGCGGATCAAATGTGCAAGCTCAAAATTGTTATTTTTAAAAATGAATGAGTTTTACTTTCAAAAATGTAGATGCACGTATTTGTATATCTTATCACAAAGCGAATTTTATAACAATATAACAATTAAAAAGTAAAACCAATCAATTTTGTTTATGCCGAAAGTATATAATTATTGTAAACTATGTTTGCAACTGATCACGTACTGATACTGGTACGCGATAAGTTGCGTAGTTGCAGGACATAGAAGTTAGAATAACAATCAGCTTGCATTTTGAATTGCGAACAATATAAATCTGACTTCATTTAATTAGCTGGCGTACCTTGATTGATCCGATAGTGTTCTATATCTGCAACTATCTCAATACACCATTATCGTAACTTTGACCTTCATCATCCTTAACTTTCGCACTTTATTGTATGAACGATGTTTATTACTTTATCTAGGTGCACCGTTTAAATTTAAGAGCACGCGAGATTTGATATTTAAATAATTATTGCTAAATTTTTCCCAACACATATTGTCGGGCGCCTTAACTCTGCGCACTGCTCACGCGAAGATTCTACGTTACAGATTCGTCCGATTCTCGCTGTTCGTCGTCCTTCGAACCAGCAGATTCGAACGGAGCGAAGCGTAGCGAGTATATCTATATCGACGCACTTCTGTTTAGACGCCGAGATTTCGCGTATGAAAACATTGAACGGGTCGGGTTTCGCTTTGCCCGAATTAGCTCCGTTTGGTACGTCAATGTGAGCATTTCATACGCAGAACTGCTCCATTTTCGCATGATTAGAATCACAGCTGATCGTTGTTTAAACGAAGCGCGTCTAGTATTTAGAATCTTAAAAGTTCTATCTTCCCGAAGCGCTGTAATGCAAATTTCGTTACGTACCCGATACAAAAGTTGAACAGTGTACGTTTCGATGCTTTAGAACAATTGATATTTCACTTTTAAATGTTGCGAGTTCTACATGAAGAACTGCCCCATGTCAATATTTACTTAATCGATGTAGTTCGGTATTGCGATAGCGTCGGTTCTATACTCAAACCGATAAAATTACAAATTAAATAGAGATTCAGTTCGACCTTTCACCTACAGACTTCTAATTTATGCGAAGCGTATTAGTCCAAGTTATTATTAAACTAATATAGTTGCATATTTCCTTCAGTGCTTCCTCGATATAGACAGATTAAAAGTTTAAAATTTTTCTGAGCAATACATTCTAAGGAAAAAAATTATTTATTTTTTCGCTTAGAGATGCTAAAAATGATCTTGTAAAGTTTTGTCTTAATTAACAATGATATTGTTTAAAAAGCTGTTTAACCCTTAAAGGTCCCCATGGGGTCGTTAGTGCCCTGACACTTTGGATTGAAATTTACGATGTTCGTTCTTCAGGTTTTAATTTTTTTTTCAATGTCTTAAATTTAAAAAATCATTTAATAAGTAAAATTATCTTATGAGAAGACACTCAAGGGAATGCCCAACATAATTTCACGCCAAAATATTAAAAAGCTTCTACGCAATAAAAAATTTCGGCTGGGGTCTTCAACGACCCCATGAGGACTTCAACGTTATACCAAAGTAAGGGGACCTTTAAGGGCATGTGACACAGCTAAATACCTATATTACCGACGACAGTTTTTCAGTTCACTGAATGTTTTTTTGAACCTAAGAACTTTTTTTGTAAATAAAATATCGAGCTGAAACTTTGGGAAATGTATTAGAGTGCAATAAAGTACGTTTAGGTACTGCATTTTGGTAGGAACTTCACTGAAAATTATTTCATCTTTTTTCTGAACCTCAACATTTTTTGAACGTTCCAACTTTTTTTATACATAAAATATCGGTCTCAAAATTTAAGAAATGCAAGAGCCGAAAGAAAAGTACGTTAAAGTACAAAGTTTAATAATAAAAGATGTAAAAAAAATATTTCAAAAATCAATTCCAACGGTATCAGCCGGTAACGTTGTACACGAAAATACGAAACCTGGCGGCCACTAGACGAGGCTCTCGAGAGTTCGTATTTTCGTGTACAACGTTACCGGCTGATGCCGTTGGCATTGATTGTTGAAATATTTTTTTTACATCTTTTATTATTAAACTTTGTACTTTAACGTAGTTTTCTTTCGGTTCTTGCATTTCTCAAAGTTTGAGACCGATATTTTATGTATAAAAAAAATTGGAACTTTCAAAAAATGTTGAGGTTCAGAAAAAAGATGAAATAATTTTCAGTGAAGTTCCTACCAAAATGCAGTACCTGAACGTACTTTATTGTACTCTAATACATTTCCCAAAGTTTCAGCTCGGTATTTTATTCACAAAAAAAGTTCTTAAGTTCAAAAGAACATTCAGTGAACTGAAAAACTGTGATCGGTAATATAGGTATTTAGCTGTGTCACATGCCCTTAAAGGTTAAACAAGAACTGACCAAGATTCCGAAAAAATAACGAAGATATTCGTTATCGGGGGACTTTTTACATTCTTATTCATGAGAGTGTAATGTAATAGTCCAAATTTTCGATTTCTGGTTTTTAACGGATCTTTACGTTTGGGCACTCACAGAATCCAAAAATCATAACATTTTATCGGTGTCTGTATTCATGGCTACCGGAATGTTGTAGCCACGCTAACTTTTGAAGGATTTGTCCAATCAAGGCAGCCTTTGATACACTTCTTAAGGTTCCCAAAATGAGGTCTAAGTTCGTTAAACAGATATTTCAAACAAAGATAAAAAAATTTAGAGCATTTTCAAGACTTGAAAAAAAAATTTTGCAAATTAGAATTTGTTGTCAAAGTTTCTTATAGATGTGTAGAAGACTTGCAAATTATCCAAATAAATTTTTCAATTTCGATGAAATTTAGAAAAGCTATATATACTTTTAAAATTTTTGAAAATGTTCAGAAAAATAAAAAATAAATATTTTTCTAAAATATTAGAAAATTTCATTTAAATTTATCACTAGATATCAAATATATTTAGAAAATATGTCAGTTAAATTTTTGATTATACAAAAATTGAAAAAGTTTGAGCTTTTTCAAAATTTAAATAAAAATTTTTTATGAGTTTTAGAAATATATGTTTTTCGAAGCTATTATCATGAAATTTTTTAATTAGACAAAAGTTCCAAAAGTTGGATCATTTTCAAAAACATGCAACTTTGATTTTTAAGAGATCCATAAGTTTAAAACGTTATTTTTAGTAGATTTTATCAAGATTTACAAATTATCTTCATAAAGTTTTTCAAGCGGACCCGAATTATCGAGCGCGATGCGCGAGTTTCGTAATGAGAATCTAATCGCCAAAGCCTAGGGTCCTTTGAGAACCTTCTTTAAAGTCAAATCGAAAAAAATTATGTTACAAGTGTACGCATTAACCCTCACATCACAAGGTGGGGTGTTTAGACACCCCAAGGCCCTATTTTCGCGCATGAGCTAGGCCTAGAGCGTCTCAGGGGGGTAGGGATCTCAATAGCCTCTTCTTCGGTTGTCCTCTGCACGTGGAAATGAATAAGGGTCACTAAGCCATGCTACAGATGTTTAGAGAAGCGATAATTTGAATTTTTACTGTGCTCTTTGGAATATGTGATACGTATCTTTTTCATGTTTTCAAGTATCTTTGTGTGCTGTGTTTATGCTGATGTTTATGAAACTGCATTTTTTTGGTCAATATATTATCAACGTTACTGCAAGAAGTTACTTAATCATTTATTATCCTTTATGAAATATATTATGTGTTACGGACTGCGTAAATAGCCTTTGTCTTTACTATGACTGAAAAAAGATCTAGGAAATAGAATTTTCTCGTTATAATTTAGCAGAAAATGATTGAAAAAGTCCTTTGAATAATTGTACAATTTTGTGAAACACTTTAGAAACAATATTATAGCATAAATAATTCGTAATGTTTCAAAAGGAATGGGGTGTGGAGACACCCCACCTTGTGGTAAATGAGACTGTCTCACCTTGTGGTGTGAGGGAAAAACATACCGAAACGAGCGCGAAGCGCCGCGCGCAATGAGCATGTGCCCGCGTAGTGGAGATATTTTTTAATTTTTGAACAAAAATTACCTCGGAGACTTATTAATGCATACAGAAGTGTCAGTGTTGAGTGAACTAAAGAGGAAGTAAGAGGAATATTCCTTCGTAAAGCTAATGATAAGCTCGAAAATGTCCGTCATATAGGAACTTAAATTGATTAGTTTAAAATACCTTCGTCATAATGCTGCTTGTGTCGGCCATTATAGAGATTTTTTTTCTTGAATTTTCATATCAGTTTCTGCGAAATCAAGGTTCGTCCGTGTTACCGTCGTATGAACAAGTCCAGAAACTCTGGTGGTGAGCAGTGCTCGTAACGAATTCCCGAACTCTTCTACGCATGCGTCGCGCTCGGTCTCTGATTCGTCGCTGTTCGCACGCGATTTGAAATCTAAAAAAATAACATTTTTATTGTTTATTATGAAGAATGTCATTTTAAATTATATAAATGTTTATTTGACCGATATCAATGAATTTTGATCAAAATAAAAATTTATTAAGTGCATACTGTGTTATGGTTATTTTACTAAATACATCAATTTTTTTATTAATGAATTTTTATTAATTACTTCCCACTCATGAGATTCCATGAGTGGGGAGAGCCGTAATCTTATGATTTGCCACTTGATTATGCTCACGAGCATTTTTGCCGACAGACTGTGCATGAAAATATAAACATGTGGGCGCTGCCATGTTTGTCGCGGGACATCAAAAGGTGGCGGACCTCCCCTCTCGTTACATCACCCGCGCAATGGCATACCTAGTACCTTGTTTTCTATGTCCATGGTGGTAACCATGCAATAATAATAAACCATGGACATAGAAAACAAGGGACTAGGCATGTTATTGCAGGGGTTATGCAATGAGGGGGAGGTCCGCCACCTTTTGATGTCCCGCGACAAATACGGCAGCACCCACATGTTTATATTTTCATGCGCAGTTTGTCGGCAAAAATGCTCGTGCGCATAATTAAGGGGCACATCGTAAGATGGCGGCTCTCCCCACTCATGGAAATCTTCCCCCTCCCGTGGATTCAACCCCGCTCAACAAGTTATGATTACTTGCCTAGTCCCGTGTTTCCTATGTCCATGCCTTATCTCTAGTCCATGGTTACCACAAAGATATCTTTGTTGCCGATCTGAAAGTTTTGGAAAACTTCGGTTGTCTTCTATTTATATCTCGATCCCCATTAGGAAGAAATTAAAGAAATTGGCGATTTTGATGTTTCGCGTCATTTTTAATTTCATGCACGAGTCGATTTTGAGGTTATGTTTTTCAGGGGTGTATCATATGGATATTATTACTATCTTTTATTTATATATATATATATATATATTAAAATTTTCTAAAGTATATAACTTTTCTAATTTTCATCGAAATTGAAAAATTTATCTGGATAATTTGTAAGTATTCTACCCATCTATAAGAAACGTTGACAAAAAATTTTTAATTTGCAAAATTTTTTTTTTTCAAGTTTTCAAAATGCTCTAAATTTTTTATCTTTGTTTGAAATATCTGTTTAACGAACTTAGACCTCATTTTGGGAACCTTAAGAAGTGTATCAAAGGCTGACTTGATTGGACAAATCCTTCAAAAGATAGCGTGGCTACAACATTCAGGTAACCATGAATACAGACATACGTACAGACAGACTGACATGCACCGATAAAATTTTATGATTTTTGGATTCTGTGAGTGCCCAAACGTAAAGATCCGTTAAAAACCAGAGATCGAAAATAACGAATATCTTCGTTATTTTTTCGGAATCTTGGTCTATAGCGTTGAGGTCCTCATCGGGTCGGTGAAGACCCCAGCCGTAATTCTTTATTGCGTAGAAGCTTTTTAATATTTTGGCGTAAAATTTTGTTGGGCATTCCCTTAAGTGTCTCGTTACAAGATAATTTTACTTATTAAATCATTTTTTAATTTTAAGACATTAAAAAAAAATCAAAAACAGAAGAACGAACTTCGTTAATTAAAATTTTTATCCAAAAGGCTGAATTGTATAATAAAAAATGGCATTTTTAATAAAATACATGAACTTTGCACAAAAAAAAACTTATTTTCGACCAAGTCTAATTTTCTATACAACAATTAATGTTTAATCATAGTCAATTTTTCGAAAAAAAAGAATTTCCACTTTCAACCTGAAAGCTTGAAAATAATTAAAATTCTGAGACATTGCTTTAAATTATTTAAATTAATTGAAAATATTTGGAATGTTTTAAAACATGTTAAAATATTAAAAATCTCTTGAAATTTTGCAAACCTCTTGAAAATTCCTTGCAATTTAAAAAATATCCTAAAATATTTCAAAGCCTTTAAAATCTCATACTAAAATATTGAAATCAATGGAAAATTCCTTGGAATCTATTAAAATATCCTGAGATATATCAAATCCTTTAAAATCTCATATTAAATTACTGTAATCAATTGAAAATTCCTTGGAACCTTTTAAAATACTCTCAAGTATTTCGAAACCTTCAAAATCTTTTGAAACACCTTCACACCCTTTAAACATATCTAACATACTTTGAAATTTCTTTAAATAACTCTGCTAAAATGGTTTAATCATTGGAAATTCCTTTAAATTATAAAAATAAATTAAAAATTCCTTGACATCTTTTAAAACATCCTCAAATACTTAAAATCCTTAAAAATCTTTTGAAATCTCTTGAAATTTTTAAAAGATTCGGATTGAAATTTAGAAAAAAGAAAATTTTCAAAACGTTAAATATTAAAATTTTTAACGTTTTGATATTTTTCTGTTTTCTAAATTTCAGTCTGAAATAATTTCATTTAGAGATTACCCAATTGAAAAACGTAAGCTTAAATTTTGAACGCTTTCAATTAATTCATGATTATTAATTTTTTATAAATAAACTTTCAAGTTTACAATTCAAAATTTAAAGACTTAAGTCCCATCGAGTTGAAAATTATTCTTATTGAATAGTTGAAAATGTTTGAAAACTAGATTGCGAAAGCTTTTAATTTTTATTGATCCCATTGTCAAAACTCTAATCTACAAACATTTAAATATTTATCGTTTTGGAACTTTTCTCTTTTTTTAAATTTCAATCTGAAGCTTTACAAAATTTCCAGAGATTTTAAATATTTGAGGATGTTTTAAAAGATGTCAAGGAGTTTTCAATTTGTTTCTATAATCTAAAGGAATTTCAAAGATTAAACAAATTTTTAGAAGGGTTATTTTTAAAAATTCAAAAGCACTTCAGAAATCTTTAAAAAAAAGTACTAGGTATTTTAAAAGATTTTAAAGGATTTGACAAATTTGAGAAATGTAAAAAAATTCCAAGGAATTTTCAATTGATTCCATTAATTTAATATGAGATTTTAAAGGATTGCAGGATGTTTTAAAAGATTTCAAGGAATTTTCAACTCATCTTTATTATTTTAAGAAATTTTAAAGAATTAAAATTTTTTAGAATTGTTATTAAAAAAAATTTAAAAGAACTTTAAAAACTCTTTAGAAAGTTTAAGGTGTTTCAAAATATTTTGAAGGAATTGCAATATTTGAGAGTATTTAAAAATGTACCAAGGAATTTTTAATTGTTTACGTTAATTTAATATGAGATTTGTTTAAAAATATGCATACAATTTAATATTTGTATGCATATTAACTGTTATTAACAAGGGGAATAGGCCCAGCTTGTCACTGAATATTAATGATTTAATAGACAAAAAATAATAGACAAAAAAATAGACAAAGTTAGATATGAAAAAAATAAGATATGTAATTTCGTTTTTTATTCTTGCAGTTGCTTTTTTCAATTTCTAAGAATTTTGCTAGGCACTTAAAATAAAGACTGTTTAAGTTAACCGTCTGTAACTAAGTCTATTCATACATATTACGAGTTTACCGCAACATAAATTTTGTAAATGAACATTTTCAATTAAGTAATTTTATTTCATGATCAAATGTTTGCCAACTGTTTGTAAACATTATTGATTAAAAAGACAATTTTAATTACAAATGGGTTTTCTAATATTATAGGAAATAACTCTGTTCTTAAAATTTTGCTATCGCAGTATACAATTTGTAAACTTTTTCAAACGTTGAAAGAGGTAAAAAAAAATGAAATATATAATGGGCAAAAAACTTAGAATATCTTAATTTTTTAAGTGATTGAGTTTTGATTTTAAAACACACGAAACAAAATCTAGAAGATTTTAGGACAATTGAAATATTTTTTTAGGAAAACTGAATGATTTGAAAAGATATTTCGAAGGTGTAGAAGTTTTATAAAGGTCTTAAAGTAATTTAAAATTTGAAATTTTTTATACAATTTAAAATTTTCTATACATTTTGAAAACAATTTTGAATAATTTTATAAAATGTTGAGTATTTCGAAACAAATGTTATAAGCTATTTAAGACTTTTGAAAGGATGACATTTTTTTGTTAAGATTCCTCTAAAAGTTTCGAAAAATCTCTAAGTTTTAAAGGACATTGTAAAGATGTAATTTTTTATTATAAAAATTATTTCGGAATTTTAGAATTTTTGAAGAGATTAACAATATTTAAAGACATGAATATTTTTTCGAAAAATTATTTCTTCAAATCTTCTAAAAGTCCTAAATATCTTTTAAGCTGACTCTAATTTTTCCTAATATTTTGTGTATCCTGCAAAATGAAAAAAAGAAGTAAAAATTTTCTGCATTTTTTTCTAATTTAATCATTTTAAATTGTCTGAAATATATAAAATATTATATTGAATTATAAGAATTTAGGAAATGTTGTACGTATAAAAAAAAAGATTAAACAACCACGGCATGGTCCTACTGTCAGCAACCGTCATCTAAAAATGACACCAGCTCCCGGAATATACGCGATAAATAACACATATGGCCACGTCCCATGACCATGAACTGGGTGGTATGTAGTATTTATTTTTTCGAAAATTTTTAAGTGTTGATACTTTTGTTTTACCGGATTCTTGAGTCGACGCATTTTTTATATGTTTTAAAGACTTGCAAAATATTTTTAAATTTTCTTTAAAAATTATTTTTTCAAAATTAAAAAAAAATTAAACTTTCCCCGGAATCTTAACCCAAACATTTTTTATTTCTTAAAACCTTTACAAATTCTGAAAAAGAATGTAACATTTTATTTCAAAATATTCAAAAATCTACATTTTGTTTCATCTCTTAAAAGTCTTTTCAATATTAAAATTATCTGTGAAAGTTTAAAAATTATGTTTTTAATAAATTCTAATTTTTCCTATTTTTTTAATTGTCCAAAATTATAAAAATTACCTTAAAATTTTCCAGAATTTTTTTTACAATTTTTTAAATGTTTTAAAAAGTTGCAGAATATTCGATCAAAACTATTTGTTGATAAATTTGATAATCTTCTTTAAAAATCTTGAAATATTTTTAAATATTCTCTTTAAATTTACTTTAAAAATAAAAAAATTGTAAATTTTCTAATGAAACTTGAGAAAACTTTTTTATCCTCTTCAAATCTTTCAAAATTCTTAACAAGCTTTTGCTTTTGAAATATTAAAAAATCTATATTTCGCTCAACGTTTGTCGGTCTCACAGTAAGTTACAAACTGAAAACATCCACTAAAATTATATTCATGCAGAATGCAATCATTCAGGTTTTCGAACAAATTTAAAATCTTTTTGACAATTTTGAAAGGTAATGAATGAATATTCTTCAGGTTCATATGAAAATTAAAAATGATTTTTTAATCTCACAAATAAATTGTTATAGAGAAAATTTAAAAAGATTTCTAAAAATGCTGGAAAAAAACCCAAAATATCTTCGGAAATTTTTTAATTTTTTAAGGCTTAAAAATTTTAAGAAAATATTGGGCGTTGAAGAATAAATATTCTATAAAACAAAGAGTTCTCAACTATGAAGATTAATTTTAAATCAATAAAAAATTAATAGAATAGTTAAAGTTTGAACTAAAAAATTTTACTAGTTGAATACTTCAATTTTCAATCCAAAGTTTTAAATGAAAAAATTAATTTTTAACCAAATATTTGAATTTTCAATAAAGAAAGGAATTTCTATACAAGCTTTATTTTCTACCAAAAAACAACGAATTAAAAAAATTGTCCATTTTTAAAAATTTTCTTAAATTAAAATTAGTTTTTTAATACTTAAACAATTTTACCAATGTTTATATTCGTGAAATTTTTAATTTAATAACCTTAGAAACTATCAGGAATTTCATTGTTCCGGACTTTTCTAATTTAAGAATTTTCTATTGTCTGTAATATATTAAATATCACATCAACTTATATAAATTTAGGAAGTATTGTATATGAAAATGTAAAGAAAAAAATTAAACAACTACCGCGTGGTCCTGCCGTCAGCAACCGTCATATAAAAATCACACCAGTCCAAGCATACACGCGATAAATCATATTTCCTTTTTCGGACATTTCTGAGTGTTGATACTTTTGTTTGCCGCATTCTTGAGTCAACGCACTTTTTAAATGTTTTAAAAAGTTTCAAAATATTTTTAAATTTTCTTTAAAAATTTTGTTTTTTAAAATGTTTTGAAAAAGTTGTAGAATATTCTCACAAAAGTAATTTTTGATAATTTTCTTTAAAAATCTTGGAATCTTTTCAAGCATTCTCTTCAAAAGGATTTTAAAAATTAGAAAAATGTTAAATTTTTTTAGGAAACTTAAGAAAACTTTTTTATCATCTTCAAATCTTTCAAAATTCTTAAAAAGCTTTTTTTTTCGAAATTTAAAAAAATGTATATTTCGCTCAACATTTGTCCGCATCTCAGTAAATAACAAATTGAAAACATTCACTAAAATCATATTCATACAAAAAATTTGAAAGAATTTCTTGTTTTAAAAAATACATTGTTAGAGAAAATTTTAAAAGATTTCTAAAAATTCTGAGAAAGACTCCATAATATCTTCGGCAATTTTTAAATTTTTTAGGACTTAAAAATTGTAAGAAAAGTTTGGGTGTTGAAGAATTTAGAAGTGTTGAAGTGATTAAAAATATTTTAGAAGTTTAAAAAATGTCCTAATATTTATCAAATAATTATAAAACGATGAATTTTCAAGAAATAGTTAAATATTCTATAAAAAAAGTATACTCAACTAAGAAGATTAATCTTGAACCATTCAAAAACATAGAATAGTTACAGTTTAAACCAAAAAATTTTCTTGGTAAATGCTTCAGTTTTCAATCCAAAATTTTAAATAAAAATTTAATTTTTAACCAAATATTTGAATTTTCAATACAAAAAAGGAATTTTGATACAAGCTTCATTTTCTACCAAAAAACAGCTCATTTAACAAATAAGTACTTGAATTTTAAACAAACAAAAAAACACACATTTCCAATAAGGATTTTAAATTTTCAACATTCATTGCCATGGTTTACTAAAATAATCAATAATACTTTTATTAATAGTCTTTAAAATTAATCTTTCAATTAAAAAACCTTGTCATTATTTGCAAGATTATATGATTTTTCCACCTTTTCGACAACATTTAAAAAAATGCAAGGACCCTGTCAAGTCTTCCAGGTTTTGTGTAAAAGAAATAATTAACTTACGTTATGCTCCATTTGTTTTTTAAATCAACATTCATACCTTTCGTAACACAAATGTTATAATTAGCCTTTCGACTGAACTGTACTTCGATAAATTTGTCCAATTTCACGACACAAAAAAAAACTTTAAGCAAATTATTTTAAAAAATCGGTTTTGAAAGATTTTGAATTACATGCTTAGAAACTTTTTTAAATTTTGAAAGATTTCAAGAGAATGAAAGAATATTCTTCAGATTTATACGAAAATTTGAAAGGATTGTTTTTATATTAATTTTTTGATTAAATTTAAAAAGATATTAAAATTTTTGTAAGCATTTCTATAATTTGCGCGAAAAAAATTGGAATTTTTAAAGACAAGTTTTTTAATTTTTTAATATTTTTTAAAAAGTTAAGAAAAATTCGCCTCCGTTTCAGACATTTAGAAATTTTAGAAGATTCTGAGTGATTAAAAAAAAAAATTCCCAAAATTTACGCAATATTCTTTAAAATCAACTTACATTTGTAACACAAAAAATGAATTTTCTACTAAGATTAATTTTCAAGCATTAAAAAGACAAATTAAGTAGTTCAATTTTAAACACAAAAAAAAACGGATTTAAAAAAAAGTTTAATTTTCAATAAAAAGAAGAATTTTTAACCTAGAAAATTAATTTTCTGGTAAAAAACAACAAACTTTAATAGGAAAATCTTAAAATTGTCAACCAAATAGATGAATTTGTTACTGAAAAATATCAATTTTGAAGCATAAATAAAATAGTTAAATTTTAAATTCAAAATCAACAAATTTCCAAAAAGGGTTAAATTTTTAATGAAAAAGATGATTTTTTAACCGAGAAGATAAATTTTCTACCAATAAACAATGAATTCAAAAAATATATTGTAATCTTTAAACACCAAAAAAGTATTAGTTTTCAATAAAAATGTTTGTTATTTTTCACTAATTTTTATTTTATTTCATCCTTATGTGATCAAAGAATTATTAAACTTTTCATTAATAGGCTCTTCAATTAATCTTTGATTACCAAGAAAACAGTAATTTTTTCAAAATGTTTAATTGTGCATAATTTAAAAAATTCCCTTAAGATCTTTCAGATTCTTTTATGTAAACTTTTTAATTAAAGCAACCCAAATTCACCTAGCCAGTTTACGATCTAGAATATAGACCATGCCATAAATGCGAAATTACCATGGGCTGATGCAATGAGGGGGGAGGTTTGCCATCTTTTGATGTGCCCCGACAAGCATGGCAGCGCCCACATGTTTAAATTTTCTTTCACAGTTTGTCGGCCCAAAACGCTCGTGCGCATAATCAAGTGGCACGTCGTAAGATGGCGGCCCTCCCCACCCATGGAAATCTCCCTCCTCCCGTGGATTCAACCCCGCTCCAAAAGTTAAGATGGCGTGCCTAGTCCCGTGTTTCCTATGTCCATGCAAATTACCACCCTAGTAACACCGCATATTCCCTCAATATTTCTACCCTATTTCCTGCAATATCCGCAATATTACAGGAAATATGGTAGAAATATTGCTGGCGTGCCTCTATGTCCTTTTTCTGAAATATAAAGTTGATAATTTTTCAAGTTTTTACCAAAAAGTATCAGCTAGATCTACGCGTACTTTTTGGTATAAACTTGAAAAATTATCAACTTTATATTTCAGAAAAAAGACATAGAGACACTCTAGCAATATTTCTACCATATTTCATGTAATATTGCGGATATTGCAGGAAATATGGTAGAAATATTGAGGGAATATGCGGTGTCACTAGGGCATGGACATAGGAAACAAGGTACTATCGGCGAGAAAATTCGAGTCCTCTGGCTTTGACATTAAATAAGTATGTGAAGAAGAAATGGTAGGTTAATAAAAAAGGTCTCATTTTAAAGGTGCAAATATTGCACGTCAATGAGCAGAAAAGTGATATTCCAAAAAATCATTTGTAGCTTACAGATCTGAAAATCTGATGAAAAGTAAGGAAATTTGATAGCTTTTAAAAACAGTGAACTTTGAAGCATATTTTTCTATAGAAAAAATGATAGGATAAATCTGAAAAAATTGATGATGGCACATTAAACATTTCTCAACAGATTGCCGTCGAAAAATTTGCAAAATATAAATAATTGTTCGTTTTTTGTGAATAAATATGCGAGCGCACTAGCTTCAGTTCTAATGAAGATAATGAAGTGATTTAAATTGGAGGTAGTTAGTTGGACTATCTGTAATAGTTTAAAAATTGAAGGAAGTATGTGCTTCTTGTTGTCTTCGTACAAATTGCGATATTTGAAGTCAGTTTTTTACATAGGAAAGCAAGTGCGAGAGCCCAGCGTGGTGCCGGTTTTTCAGGGGATCAGCCTCGGTTTTCCTCAACACAGGAAAAGGGTTTGCAGGCCAGAGTGAGGCTCGTAGGCACAAGTTGGGTAAGTCGGGCTGAGGAAAACTGAGGACGATCCCCTGAAAAAACGGCACCACGCTGGGCTCTCGCACTTGCTTTTCTATATAACAAACTGACTTCAAATATCGCAATTTGTACGAAGACAACAAGAAGCACACACTTTCTTTGAATTGTAAATTATTACAGATAGTTCAACTAACTACCTCCAATTTAAATCATTTATCTTCGTCAGAACTGAAGATAGTGCGGTCGCATATTTATTCACAAAAAACGAGCAATTATTTACATCATCGTATTTTCAGATCTGTAAGCTACAAATAATTTTTTTGAACATTACTTTTCGGCTCATTGACGTACAACATTTGCACCTTTAAAATGATATCTCTTTCATTATCCTACCATTTTTTGTTCACATACTTATTTAACGTCAAAGCCAGAGGACTTGAATTTTCTCGCCGATAGCAGACATGCCATTGCGGGGTTGATGCAATGAGGGGGAAGGTCCGCCACCTTTTGATGTCCCGCGACAAACATGGCAGCGCCCGCATGTTTATATTTTCATGCACAGTTTGTGGGCAAAAATGCTCGTGCGCATAATGAAATGGCACGTCGTAAGATGGCGGCTCTCCCCACTTAAGGAATTCTCCCTCTCCCGTGGATTCAACCCCGCTCAGCCAAGTTAGGAATTTAGGATGACATACCTAGTCACGTGTTTCCTATGTCCATGGATATTACCCACTCTGATCTTCTCTACCGACATTGTCAAACCGGAAAAATGCCGCCCTGTTTGGCCGCTCAAGTAGAACCGTCTATCATCTATTTCAGTTCGTAAATTGGCCTAAGTAATTGGAGGAGCTTCATTTTAGTTCGCAAAAGCCTCAGGTAATAGGTGGTGCTGCGAAAATCGTTCGAAATTAAAGACATGGAATCGGCAATTTCTCACCTCATCTCTGCTGGAGGCGAGCATGATCCAACAAAGCATGGTCCCGCCAGGTGAAAGTAAAAAGACGTCAACCAATGAGAGGCGGCACCCTAGGCCGCCCGACCTTTCCGACATCTTGGATGGAGTTCGGGCGGCGTTGGCACAGTGATTCCAGATCTGAAACGAGATGCGGTCCAATACTATGACAGGGCTATGTTCGTGTGAATACAGTAGGAGACGATGTAAATAACTGAGTTGCGCGCGCAACCTATTTCTCCTCTTCTGAATTTGAAAACTCGAAGACGCACGATTGCCGCTCGGAGCACTTCGTCGATTCTATTTATATATCTATCTGCTAACAGCTAACTGCTTTGAAATAAATTCAGGAGATTGGGATTTTAATATT
>NC_046659.1:30779141-30781274 GCF_010883055.1 Belonocnema kinseyi | reverse complement strand
ATTTCAGCCGTCCCCATAGAATTACAGAAAATTTGCTCTAATTATAATCTCGGCGCTCGATCTTGTTAATTTTTTCCTACAGTATTAATAAAGAAAAATTGTTTGGAAAGTTTTGATATCACAAAGTTAAAGATAATCACAATTAAAAATTTAAAAATTCGCTGTACATTCAATTATTATTCTTGGATCTCGGCGATTTTTTTCTAATCCATTTCAGTCACTGGTAGGCTTTTTTGACATCTACGTATGTAAAAAAGGTAAACTTCAGAAAATTTAAAAACTAATTTAAGAACTATTTATACCCTTTTAAGATACCAATACAATTTACACAACACTAATTTAAAATTTGCAAATTTTTAGGCCTTCAGTTTAAGAACTTGAATTTTGACGTCAAAATTACTTCATTTTCAGAAATAACATTCTGGGATTTGAAATTGTTGCAACGCGAAAAAGTTTTAATTTAAAAGTTAAAAATGCGAAAATACACCATTTTCCATGTTCATTTGCAATCCAGCGAGTCACTTTCTTTCGATTCCTTTGAAAATCGATCTTTTGCTTTCAGTTTTCTTTTTAAAATATACCTTGAATTCAACGCATTTCAAATTAAATGTTCGCAGCTGCATTTAGATTGAATTATACAAAGGTTTTTTGTTTTAAATATAAATTAATTAAAACATTTTATTTGTTTTTCAC
Organism: Belonocnema kinseyi; assembly: GCF_010883055.1. Lineage (NCBI taxonomy): Eukaryota > Metazoa > Arthropoda > Insecta > Hymenoptera > Cynipidae > Belonocnema > Belonocnema kinseyi. Next base: position 30,780,581 of record NC_046659.1, on the reverse strand, counting down.
AATTATAATTTATAACTTCTAAAATGGAATAATTGTAGCTCAAACATGAAAAAGTATAGACTAATTTCAAATTTAAAGAGGTTCTATCACATATATTGAACTATTAAAACCTCTGATCTTTTTTATGGGCTTTAAAACTCTTTTAAAAACTTGCTTTAACAGTTTTGGTTGTGATTTCTTAATAAAAGAATAAGTGCTATTTAGTCTCCCGAACAGCAATTTCAAAAATATTTAAACCCTTAATAGTTGAGACATTTTAAATTTGTAGTCTTCACAGTATATTGAATAATTTCAAATTTAAAGCTATTTAAATATGTCATCTGAATTTTTAAATTGAAAGTGTTCGATATTTTTAGTTTGAAACCTCTCAAATTATTTAGTTACAAATTAAAATCGTACAACTTTAAGTTTTATTTTTTTTTTTATCATTTGTCACCCCTCCCCCCTCCAATTATTTTTTTTTATAATAAAATAACGCCCGATTTTTGTAAAAATTAACAAATATATATTAAAGCTTCACTCAAGGTAATTTTTGTTCAAAAAGCTTGTTCCTGAATAAATTAACTCTTATTGATTCTGATTTCGTTCTGTTACTTAGGGATTGTGTTTTTCATAGAAATAATTGAAATTTGGTTTTTTCACGTTTATAAAATTATAATTGAAGGTCACTTGGGGTAATGTTCTGTGAAAAAAATATTGATTTACAAAGAATATTTGTCAAACAATAGAATGGATTTGTTCGCCCGAGATACAAACGTAAATTATACTATAGTAAAAACAACTGGAAAAATTTAGACGAAAGCCAAATTTGGTAAAGAAAACAAACATTTGTCGACCTATAAATACGAATTTTAATCCCCGAAAGATTTTTATAAAAATCTCTTCGAAACACTTTTAATGCAACAATTTAATCAAAGAAAAATATTTGTTATAAAAATAAAAATAGTACAAATTTTACATACAATTCTTAAAATAACAAATCTGTGTGTCAAAGCACAATCCAATCCGACTATTCTTTCGAAAGTTGTACGATATGCAGACAACCACAACATCAATAACAACGACGACGTAGACGCCAGAGAGACAGACCAGTGATCCCAGATCTGAAACGAGATGCGGTCCAATACTATGACAGGTCTATGTCCGTGTGAATATAATAGGAGACGCTGTAAATGACTGAGTTGCGCGCGCAACCGATTTCTCGTCTTCTGAATTTGAAAACTCGAAGATGCACGATTGCCGGTCGGAGCACTTCGTCGATTCTATTTATATATCTATCTGCTGACAGCTAACTGTTTTGACATAAATTCAGGAGATTGGGATTTTAATATTTCCAGATTTCGATGCGGACAATTCGCATGATTTGAATAGATCGCGCGCTTCTTGATATTCGTATATTTTGAGGTTATGTTATTTCATGTATAAAAAATAAATTATATA
>NC_046659.1:30777665-30779041 GCF_010883055.1 Belonocnema kinseyi | reverse complement strand
ACCGCATCTACGTTTATAATATCTTTGTATAAACGTAGATGCAGTACGAGGCGTCGGAGTGGGGAATTATATATATATAACATCACATTTTCTGCCCTATCGAGGTGCTGCCCTCATCGTACTACGTAGTCGAAGTCTTGTTTTCTCATTCTTCGTAAAATATGACGGTAAAGCAGTAGAAAGATTTTTTGAGGTTAGAAAAGTTTGACATGTATGTATCGCTGAATTTTTTCAGATCAGAAGCTTGATCCAGATTTTCGATTCAGTCTTTTTTTACTTATAAAAAAATGTTCTCGAAAAATCATATTTTTAATTTTAAAAAAAGTATTATAGAAAGACATTTCAACATAAACAAGTGCTGAAAGCATTTTTCTTTGACATTTTTTTTTGTTTTAATTGAAATAATCAAATATTTATACCAAAGAAACAGCTTTTTTAATGTTTGAATTATTTAAACATTATTGTTTAAATTTAAAATAATAATGAAAACAAAATATATTTCTGGATAAGATATTTTGGTTGAAAATGTATATAGTATTTTTTAAATCACAAAAGTTCTTCTGAAAAATCGAAATGATAATTAAAAAACACGTGTTTTTATATATTAATTTGTCGGTAAAATTTTTTGTATAATTTTAATTTTAAATTCAAACAATAATTTTTAACACTTAAGTATTAAAACAAAAATTTATTTGATAACAATATTTTATTATCGTAGTTTTAATAAATAATTAATATTGATTAAGAAACTATTTTATTTGGGGAGTCTTATTATTTGGGAATTTTCAAATTCGTTAATATTATAAACTGTTCAGGAATTTTATTAGTCTTGGAATTGTATTCTTTGGGACAGGGAGTTTTACCGAATAGGGAATTTTATTTTTCGGGATATTTCAACCGGCCCCATAGAATTACAGAAAATTTGCTCTAATTATAATTTCGGCGCTCCATCTTGTTGATTTTTTCCTACAGTATTATTAAAAAGAAATGTGTATGGAAATTTTTGATATCACAAAGTTAAAGATAATCTCAATTAAAAATAAAAAATTCGCTGTACATCCAATTTTTATTCTTGGGTCTTGGAAATTTTTTTCTGATCCATTTCAGTGACTGGTAAACAGGGGTGATTTTCTCTTAGAAAATAAGTGATTAAAATTTGAAAAAATTAGGTAGGCTTTTTTGCCATCTAGGTATGTAAAAAACTTAAACTGCAGAAAATTTAAAAACTAATTTAAGAACTATTTATACTCTTTTAAGATACCAATACAATTTATATAACACTAATTGTAAAATTTGCAAATTTTTAGGCCTTCAGTTTAGGAACTTGAATTTTAACGTTAAAATTGCTTCATTTTCAGAATACAGCCTTATTGTTT
>NC_046659.1:30773662-30777565 GCF_010883055.1 Belonocnema kinseyi | reverse complement strand
TCGCTTCTTTTGAAAGTCGATCCTTTGCTTTCAGTTTTCTTTTTAAACTATACCTTGAATTCGACGCATTTCAAATTAAATTTTTGCAGCTGCATTTAGATTTAATTATACAAAGGTTTTTTGTTTTATAGATAAATTAATTAAAACATTTTATTGTTCTTTCACGACTGTAATTTATAACTCTAAAATGGAATAATTGTAGCTCAAACATGAAAAAGTATAGAATAATTTCATATTTAAAGAGATTCTATCACATATATTGAACTATTAAAACCTCTGACCTTTTTTAAGGTTTTTAAAACTCTTTTAAAAACTTTTTTTAAACAATTTTGGTTGTGATTTCTTAATAAAAGAATAAGTGCTATTTAGTTTCCAGAACAGCAATTTCAAAAATTAAAATAATACAACTTCAAGTTTTATTTATTTTTTTATAATTTGCCTCCCCCCCCACAAATTATTTTTTTGTAAGAAAATAACGCCTGATTTTTGTAAAAATTAACAAATATAAATTAAAGGTTCACTCAAGGTCATTTTTGTTCAAAAAGCTTGTTCCTGAATAAATTAACTCTTATTGTTTCCGATTTCGTTCTGTCACTTAGGGTAATTTTCTGTGAAAAATATTGATTTACAAAGAATATTTGACAAACAATAGAATGGATTTCTTCGCCCGAGATGCAAACGAAAATTGTACTATAGTAAAAACAACTGGAAAAATTTAGACAAAAGCCAAATTTGGTAAAGAAAACAAACCTTTGTCGACCTATAAATACTAATTGTATTCCCCGAAAGATTTTAAAAAAATCTCTTCGAAACACTTTAATTGCAAATATTTAATCGAAGAAAAATATTTGTTATAAAAATAAAAATAGTACAATTTTTACATACAGTTCTTAAAATAAAAAAATCGGTGTGTCAAACCACAATCCAATCCGACTATTCTTTCAAAAGTTATCCGATATACAGACAACCACAACCACAATAACGACGACGTAGACGCCAGAGAGACAGACAGATACCTATGTAAAAACTTGTTTTTCTGACTCAAGGAGCCTCAAAACCTCGAAATTTAATGAAATTCACGAAAATCATTTTTCGCATAAAACTCTTCTCATTATGGATGAGAATGTGATAAAATAATCATGGGGCCTTGAAAAAGTAGCGTTTTTCGCCTCTTGACGAAGTAAGTTTGATTTTATCAAAAAAAGTTGAAAAAGCTTAAACTCTTTGGATTTTTATCAAAAATGGTTGTTTAACGAACTCGATATTTCTTTTTGGTCCCTCGAACAGTGTGTCAAAGCCCAATCCAATCGGACCAGTCTTTCGAAAATTATCCGGTATACAGACAACAACAACGACGACGCCGCACAAACAAACAGACCCCGACGTAAAAACTCGTTTTTCTGACTCACGGGGCCTCAAAACGTCGATATTTGATAAAATCCGAAAAAGTTATTTTTCTTAAAAAACTAATACCTTCTTATTTTTGATGTGAATGTAGAAATTATCAACAAGATTTGTAGAAAATCTTTCAAATAATAAAATTATTGTCCCGTAAGTTACAACCGAAAAATTACAATTTCAAAAAAATGAAAGTTGTTTTAAATATTAAGCTAGATTCGCGACCGGGACAAATCAGAAAATGAAAGTAAATTTTAAAATTGAACTGCAGTTCGAGTATTAAAAACTAAACAGTGATTGATTTTACAAGGTGATTCTAGATCTGTTCAAAATGATATAATTTACATATATTAACGTTAAAATTTGAACTAATTTAATTACAAAGCCTTAGTAGTGACACAAGTATAAAGTTCGAATTAATGGCTTCTTAAATGAACGGCTTTATTCAATTTCAAAACCTTTTTGAAGTATTATTTCAGTATAAAATATTCCATTTTTAACCTATTTGGTTTGGAAATAAAAAAAAAAACAATTTTCAATAGTACACAATTTGAAAATGAATTGTCACAATTTCAGAGTGACAAATTTAAACTTGGAATGTTACGATTATAATTGTTTAATTTTTTTATTTGTATTTCGAAGGAAAAAGTATTTCATTTTGATTCTTAAAGAACAGTTAAATAAGCATTAATTTAGAAAAAAATAAAATAAGCTGGAGGTTTTTTGAATGTTACAAAGAAAAGAACAAAATTTGGAGCTCCTAAAAAATTTTGAAATACTAGGAAAACAATAAAAATTTCTGAGTAGATTTAAAATAATTTTTTATTTTGAAAAAGTACATAACTCAAAGAGAATGTTTAAAAATATTTTAAAACATTTCAAAAGATTTACAATATTAGAAAAAATCTGGAAGCTCTTAAAACAATTTTGTTTGCAGGATTTTACAAAAATGTCAGAAAAAATGGGAATCAGTCGAAAAGACATTTAAAAGTTCCGAAAAATTTTTTAAATAATTTAAAAACGTTTGAAATAATTTGAAAGAGAATAGATACTTTTGATGATTTTGAAGTGTTTGCAAATGTTGACTTTTTATTTTGAAAAATTACATAATTTTAAGAGGAGGTATAAAAATATGGGACCACTGACAAAAATTCCGAAAGGGATGAATGGAAAATCCCAAAAAATGAAATCTCCGGCACCTGAATAATAATTTTATAAAAATTGTATTAAAAAATACATTAAAAAACACGTGTGCTTTGAAAGAAAAAAAATTTCTGCCCAAATTTTCTTCGTACCTACATAATAAGATTTTTGAAACAAACTTTGCAGGATTCAATTCAACAACGATTTATATCAAAATTTATTTTTATTATTTTTTTTATTAATAAAAAATTCGATTTTTCAGAAATTTTTTATGTTTTTTTCAAATACTATGCACATTTTCAAACCAATTTTTTCATCCAGAAATATATATTCGATTATTGTATTTTCAATAAATAAATAATATTTAATAAACAATTTTTTAGATTGTTTAAATTCAGGAATTTTCTAGTTCGAATATTTATGATTCAGGCATTTTCTTTGGGGATTTTTAAAATTCGGTAATATCTTATTGTCTTCAATTTTGTTTATTTTATTTTTTGTGAATTTTCCAATTCGGCTTTTATATTTCGGGACTTTTATAATTTCCGGAATTTTATTATTGATTATTTTTCAATGTACGAATTTTACAGTGTCAGGAATTTTATTTTTCGGGATTTTTCAGTCGCTTTTTCCGAAAAATAAAATTCCCACATCACTGTAAAAATTCCGAAATTATAATATTGCAATGTTATAATTTCGGAATTTTTACAGAGATGTGGGAATTTTATTTTTAATTTTCCAATTTGGGACTTTTATATTTCGACAATGCATTGTCGAAATATAAAAGTCCCGAATTGAAAAATTCTCGACAATTTACAATCTTACCGAATTTAAGAATTTCCGACAGAAAATTTTCGAATTATACAATATCCGGGCTAGACAACTCTCTAATTTGAACAATTAAAAAATAGTTAGTTAAAAAAAAAATTTAATAGAATAATAAAATATTTTTACCGAGGAAAAAACTTTTTTAATGCTTAAAGTTTCTAAAAATTATTGTTTGAATTAAAAATAACAATAATTGAACAAATGTATTTTTGGATAAAAAAAGTTGTTTGAAAATGTCCATTTTATTTTTGTACATTACAGAAAACGCTCGCAAAAATAGAATTATTATTTAAAAAAATAAAAATAAAAGTCGCGTTAAATCAGCCTGCATTGAATCCTGCAAAGTTTGTTTCATTTGAAGCTCACGTGTTTGAAATTTATGTTTATATCACATTTTTATACAATTATTGTTATTTTAAATGAAAACAATAGTTAAAAAAAATTAAACATTAAACCAAATTTCTATAATAAAAATATTTGATTATTGTATTTTTAATAAATAAATAATATTGACCACATAACTGTTTTCTCAAT
>NC_046659.1:30767152-30773562 GCF_010883055.1 Belonocnema kinseyi | reverse complement strand
CAAATGGTTCTTGTCCAAGCTAAGTTTACCATCAGTGCGCCTCGAAGGTGTGCCGAAAGTTGCTTACAGCGCTCCAAGTGGCTCTTGGCAAACTATATCGATTTGTGTTTTCTACGGGGAGTGGTGGGTAGAGGGGAAGTGATTTTTTTCGCCGGGCGCGCCGTCTATATTTATGGCGGGCAACTAAGCCCGCACCGCATCTACGTTTATAATATCTTTGGTTCCATGCATGATCTAAGAATACCCTTGTGAAGTTAGCACCCCAATTTTGACTAATTTTTAAATATCGAATTTTTTCTTTTTGTAATCGATTGTTGGTCATTTGTTGGTGTTTTTTGGTCAATTTTTAATGTTTTTCGTTCAAAATTGAAAAATATATTGGGTTTTGAAAAATTGCTTGTACCCGGTGCATTAAGGTACTATATTAGATGGGAATATGCAAGCTGCCATTCTGGTTCCCGCCAAATTCAAAATCGCTTCATTGATATCGAATTATATCAATACACTTACATAAGATAGATTATTTATTTTTTAATTGTACGGAAGCATTGTTATCAAAACATAAATTATAAATAAAATTACGTGATATAATATATGAAATACTTTAATTGGACTATATGATTTTTTAACCCACACATTTGCCAAAAAGTAGCTCTTGCAAAAATTATGATGGCAAACGAAATTTTACTCAGTTTATGAATAGGCGTGCGCTACAATTACAATCATATGATTTTTTAAATGAATATGAACAAATAACAAAATAATAATAGACTACAGGTCAAATATAACAACAATACTTTGTCAAGAGTTTATTGTTATAGCCATTTATATCTCGCATTATATGCCCTTTTTATTTTCGTGGGTTACTGTGCGTCTTTCTGTAGAAAAACGTGTTCCTAACCTTACTTTCATCATGATCTCATTTCGCTTTAATGTATCCAAAAAACGCTCATAGGCAATTTAATTACATATAAATATAATGTTCAGACCCACTATATTTGAATTATATTGTGATAGTCATGAATATTAGTAACAACTTCGCATAATCTTGAATTTAAATTCGGTTTCCATTTGTCGCGTCTACAATTTATGATCCACATTGACAGTCTTTCTCTTCGCCCTAGTGGAAAACAGTAAAGTTTAAATCCATTCTCGCTTCTATTTTTACAAAACGGAGCTCTGCAGCAGACCACTTTTCTTATATTCGAAACTTAATTTTAATTAAACTATACGACATGCTTATCGCACTGTTTCACGCGAACTATCCAGGAACCAGAATGGCAGTTGCATATTCCTGTCTAAAATAGTACCCTAGGTGTATAATTGTCACCTCGCAAATGCTTCCGCGCAGCTGCCTCCTCGACAGGTCAGCGTACTTCCCATTGGTGCAAATTTTAAACAACAAAGAATGACAGGAATACGGCAAAGAGTTTTTGGTTTCGCATTATCATGTTCGCTATATAAAATTTAGTATGAATATTATAAAATATATAAAAGTATATGTACTTTTATATAATATATATAGAAGTGCTAATTCTGCACGAATTCTACACCTTCGAGCACTTTTATTTTTATTTTGCTAAGAATTATTATTAGTTTTCTAGTATGAAAATATAATCATTTTAAAGTCATTTTTAATTATTAATAGAAAGTTTATTTGTTTAAAATAACATTTTTTCAAGTAGGTTTATTTTTAACTGAATCAAAGTCAAGGTTGCTTTTTTATATATATTGCCTTTTTATATATCATAGATATTATAACTTAAATCGAGAACTGTGCTTTAATATTCTGAGGAATTTCAGCAATAAACTGTAACTGAATTTTTTTCGATTTCTTTTTAAAGAAGGTTCTCAAAGCACCTACGGCTCTGACGGTTCCAAATCTCATTATGAATCTCGCTGTAATTAAAAAATTTAACTAAGACCCCATTGGGTCCCCATTCGGTTCCTTTTTAAAAAAACTAAAAAAAAAACAGAAACATCAACTTTTAAACTGTTGAAATTCGGATTCTACGTTAAATTTTCTATTAGAAATTTACGGAGTAATCGCAATGCTTTTTTTGCAGCGTTAAAAATTAAAGAAAATGTCATTAACTTCAGCTGAAGGTGACTTTAAGCGCATCCATTATAGCTCAAGTAGTAAGTTACGCTCGAAGTTTAAAAATAAAATTCTCTCTCACTTGCATCGCAGCGTTGTTGTCTGAGGTTTTCACTGCGTGGCGCTAGCATCCAAACAAAATTCTTAAAGTTACTGACGCAACGTTTATTAACTGCTACGAAAAGAAGATGCACTTGAAGGCGCCTGCGGTCCATGTAAATGACAGGTATTTTATTTTTTAATGTTTTTAACGCTGCAAGAAAAAGTATTGTGATTACTCCGTGAGTTTGTAATGCAAATTTTAACGTAGAATCTGAAATTAACAATTTAAAAGCTGACTATGCTGTTTTTTTGAGTTTTTTAAAATGGAACCGAATGGGGAACCGATGGGTGTCTTTACGGGTACTTTGTTGAGGCACCATTCGGTTCGTTCCGTCCGCCAGGGATCAAATTGAAGACGTTAGTTAATTAATTAGGCATAGTCAATTTTCATAGCAATGTTCATAGTAAGTTGTGACGTTGCACATATTTACATTAAAATATAATTAATAAATGATTGGGCCTAACTTGTGCCTGCTTTGTAAAATTAAAAACAGGAATACATATTACTTTTAGCTGTCATAACCTATCTCTTTGACTGAAATACCTTTACGTCAAGAAAAGAGTAGAAATATTACGAAAGATTGTTTTATTTCTCCATTCATTTACATTAGAAATAGTACGAGAGACAAAAGAGAGGCAAAGAGAGATTCCATGTTCATGCTCTGCATCTCAGAAGAAAAAGTTGGCTCAGGGTCACACAATGCTTCGACTTTATGGAATTCGCCATCATTTGAATTCGTTTCTCCGCTCTTCTTTCTCCAGCGAAACAACTGCTCCCTGTATTATCGCAAACTAAAGTTCGTACAACCTTGAAATTTGTTAAAACATTAAAAATTGTAATAGAAAATTAAATGGGTAAAAAACGTTGTCGAGTGCCTGGCACGGCGTGGGAAATGTATCTCAAAAACTAAAAAGGGTGGCAATTTTTAATTTATTTTTCGTCAGTTCTTTTTTTTTTAATTTAATAAAATTTTCAATCAAACTCGGAAGCAAAAAGAAGATTCAGTTAGTACAAAAAAAGGCTTGGTTGCTGTAGAAGACACAACAGTCACAATCTTTTTGTTGCTTTCACTAAATGCTGGTTGATTGAAGCACAATTTAATATAAATAACAAACGTTTTTTTTGCATGGCAAAGTATCCCAAACAAGGTTCTTCTGAAGGCCTAGTTTTACTACTCACTTACTTAATAAATACTAGCAATAAATATTTTCTAAATACCATGCGGTAATCATTTTTTAAATAGAAGTGTAGATGGGGCAGAATACGTCAAGTGTCCCCTCCTAAAACTAATTTCTTTAGATCGGGTTAAACTTGGCTGAATTATAGTCCTAGTGGGCCTAGAATTATACGCTAAACTACATCCTCATTTATTTACTGGTTTTACCCCTTCTTACCCTAAATGATTTTATACAGCAAAAAAAAAATATATTTTTTTAGGGAGAAATTTCTTTTAAATACGGTTTTTTTTTCAAAAAATCAATTTTAATTCTGATCCACCAAACCATGGGAATATTTATTAACCGGTTGTCAATATACAGCGACCTAAAGTTTCCACGCGTTTCTTTACCTTCACGTTAGTGTAACTTCTTCTATGATGATCCGATTAAACTTTTATTACAGTATTTGGAAAGCTCTTTTCATTTACTTTAAGACTATTATAAGGATATAATTTTAAAAAAAATTTTAATCAAAATTGAAATTGATTTTTTTTTAACCCATATTTATAATTTTTTCTATTCCAAAAAATAGCATTTTTATACTCTTTTAAATTATATAGAATAAAAATTGGGCCGAAAATGTTTTCTTGGTCAAATTTAGATTTTTACGCTTGAGGCTACCACGTTAAACTTGCGCAGCGCTCAGAAACGAATACTGTCCGGTAAAATGTTCCCTAAAATTATAACTAACTTTTTTAAGATGATTATTTGTGCAAACATATATATAGTACGTTATATATTTTATCTCATACATTTTATTTTATTTGGAATGAGCGTAAAAATCTAAATTTGACCAAGAAAACATTTTCGGCCACTTTTCATTCTACATCATTTCAAAGAGTATAAGAAAAGCCATTTTCTGCAATAGAATTTTTTTTAAATATGGGTTTAATGAAAATCAATTTGAATTTTGATTTTGAAAAATAGATATAAAATTTTTGTTTTAAATATATCGTTATAATAGTCTTAAAGTCCATGAAAAGAGCTTTCCAAACCATTATAATAAAGGTCAAATTGGATTCACATCATTGGGTTCAATTTCATTGTTTTTCATTCGAAAAATTAAAATATTATTAATAGAAAGCGGAGGAGCCTTCTTTTTCGAGTTGGGGACCTAGCTATAGATAAAATTATAAAGTTAAAATTAAATATAAGAAAATAAATATAGAAATATAAAATTAAATGGCACAATGTGTACTGTTTATACTATGTTAAAATTTAATAAAAGTTATAAATACATTTCCAATCGATTTACAAGACGGAGTGTTTACGAAATAAATCCATACTAAAAAATTTTATTTTCAACACCCCCCCCCCTCCCACAGCACGCCAAATATGACCTAAAATTTAAAAAACTACATTTTGACGTTCAATATTATTTTTAAACAATTTTCAATTGTTTACAGAAATGTTAATTATTTAAACAATAATTTAATCCAAATAATGGACCAAACAATCGTATCTTCTGATTGAAATGTAATGGGTTGTCATTCTTTGGAGTAGCACATTTGTCTAAAAACATATCATTTAAGCAATTGTTTATTGTTTTTTTTTCTAATTTCTGAACTTTGAACTAGAGATGTCCACTTTTTCAAAATTGGTATCCTATGCTACGTTTTGTTGAATGATTACATAATTCTGATACATTTCTTTTAATGTTTAATAAATTTCTATTCTTTTCAACAATCCTAATTTTCTCAATCAGTTTATTAATAGTTTATTAATAGTGTATTACATGACTGTATAGTGTATAAAAAGAGTAGATGACCCACCTTTTAATTGTTTAAGCCAATATAACTTGTTAAAATAATTACTTTTTGAAAAATACTTCTTAAATCGTATTTTCCGAGTCAAACATAATATTCAATGATATCGAGGACTTGTAAATTCTGCTAAAATCTTAATGTTATTCTTTTTGCAATTAATTATTGATTTTTTAAAAATTTATGCCAAAAAAGTTGCTTAGAATAACAATGTAGAAGAAGTGCACATCTCTGACTCACTTTTAAAAATTTTTGAAAATAAACAATAAATAATTTTTAAAATAATTACATAACGTTTTTAGAACAATTTTCTACTCTAACCAATGACAAACAATTAGATTTCAATCATAAAATACGATTCTTCTCTACATTTGTTTGGGATTAAATAATTGTTTAAATAATTTGTATTTGCTTAAACCATTGGAAATTGTTTTGAAACTCATGGAAAATTTCATACTATTCCCATTTAACAATTTCCAATCCTGGGCGCAGCATCTTTTTCTTTCAGTATTTTTTGTCGTGCAATCGGAGAAGAGAGAAAAAAGGTGTATCCATAAATTGAACAGATTAATCGATTTTCTTCTTTCTTTTTATTAATCGTCTTATCGCTATGTAATGAACCGAATGCAGAATATTAAAATTAAATTCCTTATCATTTGCTAATTTCTAATTTCTTTCAACCGACTGTAATCTCTAACAATAGGAAAGTTGAGTGAGACATGACAGGCACTCAATCTAAATTCTCGGCTCGATCCTAGGTTTCTATGTTTTAAGTATCGTCGAAAAAATTACACTCCAGTCTAGACCAGCGATTCCCAAACTTTTTATGCATTTCCTGGGGAGCGGCAGGGCATTTTTTCACAATACCCTGCCGCCAAGGGGGGACACTTTACTGCTTCACTGCTTGACACACCATGCTTCACGCCAGAGAATTGGAACCGGTTGAGAAAAATTAAAATGTGTTAATATGTTAATAAATTAAATTTTAATTAGTTGAATCAATTTCCTAATCTAATTTCAAGCAAATGAACAGAAAGTTGATAAAAATCGGTTAATATCTTCAATGCCAGTTGACAGTTCTTGTAATTTTGCGTGTTCTTAACGATATGATTAATTACTCGAAATGGTAACCGATTTTCATCAACTTTTTTTTCATTTTCTTAAAATTACATCAGGAAAATGATTCAGATAATTAGAATTGAATTGAGCCATATCTTTAGGATTTTAGT